>NC_058080.1:94680411-94929530 GCF_014858855.1 Bufo gargarizans
CACAAATGAATGCACAACACTTATCTTGTAGAAGACTGGAAAGTAGGATCAGCATGCACACACACTCCAGGAAGTAATATAAACCGCACACTGATGCACTACGGGGAGGAATTTAAAGGGATGCAATCAGTACAACTACATGACAGCTGAGAGAGGCTAACGAGATGAGGAACTGAAAGCAAAACAAAGGAAGCTCAAGGAAGAGGTTCTGAAAGGCATCTGTCAGAGCTTCTCTGATGTCTGGTATTGACAGTACCCCTCCTTCTACGAGTGGACTCCGGACACTCAGAGCCCACCTTCTCAGGATGGGACCTATGGAAAGCCCTGATGAGACGAGTGGCCTTAATGTCCATCACTGGGACCCACATCCTCTCCTCAGGACCATAACCCTCCCAATGAACGACGTACTGGAGAGAACTGTGGACAACACGATAATCCACAATCCTAGAGACCCGAAATTCAAGATTACCATCAACCATAATCGGAGGAGGAGGCAAAGACGAGGGTACAATGGGTTGGACATAAGGTTTTAATAAGGACTTATGAAAAACATTATGGATCTTCCAAGTCTGAGGAAGATCAAGACGGTAGGCAATAGGATTGATGACAGCAAGATTTTGTAAGGCCCAATAAACTTAGGACCCAACTTCCAGGAGGGAACCTTCAATTTGATATTCTTAGTAGACAACCACACCAGGTCACCAACATTCAGGTCCGGACCAGGCAAACCGTCTCTTATCTGCCACACGCTTATATCTCTCACTCATGCTCTTTAGATTATCCTGAATCTTATGCCAAATAGATGACAAAGACGAGAAGAATCTGTCCTCATCAGGTAAACCAGAAGACCCCTCTCCAGAGAATGTCCCAAACTGCGGATGAAACCCATATGCATCAAAAAATGGCGACTTATCAGAGGACTCCTGACGACGGTTATTTAAAGCAAACTCAGCGAGGGACAAAAAAGAACACCAATCCTCATGATTCTCAGCCACAAAACAGAGCAGATATGTCTCCAGATTCTGATTGACGCGCTCTGTCTGGCCATTCGACTGCGGGTGGAAAGCAGAAGAGAATGACAACCGAACCCCCAAGCGAGAACAGAAAGCCTTCCAGAATCTGGAAACAAACTGTGTGCCCCTATCAGAGACTATGTCCGAAGGAATACCATGCAATTTGACAATGTGATCAATAAATGCCTGGGCCAGCGTCTTAGCATTGGGCAAGCCAGGAAAAGGGATGAAATGCACCATTTTGCTAAAACGGTCCACCACCACCAGAATCACAGTCTTCCCCGAGGAACGAGGCAGGTCCGTTATGAAGTCCATGGACAGATGTGTCCAAGGACGGGAAGGAATGGGTAAGGGAAGGAGAGGACCTGATGGCCGTGAATGAGGGACTTTGGCACGAGCGCTGGTCTCGCAGGCTGCCACAAAACTCTCAACCGACTTACGAAGCGCCGGCCACCAGAATCTCCGAGCGATGAGATCCACTGTGGCTCTTGCCACCGGGTGCCCAGCAAGGGCCGTATCGTGGTGTTCCTTAAAAATCTTGTGTCTTAAAGCGAGAGGCACAAACAATCTCCCAGGAGGACAAAGACCAGGAGCCTCTGACTGGGCTACCTGAACCTCTGCCTCCAATTCAGGAAAAAGAGCAGAGACCACCACACCTTCAGCCAAAATGGGACCGGGTCTTCAAAATTACCACCTCCCGGAAAACAACGTGACAGGGCATCTGCCTTCACATTCTTAACCCCAGGGCGGAATGTGACAACAAAATTAAACCTTGAAAAGAACAAAGACCATCTGGCCTGTCTCGGGTTCAGATGCTTGGCTGACTCCAAGTAGGCCAGATTTTTATGGTCAGTAAACACGGTAATAGGGTGTCTGGCTCCCTCTAGTCAATGGCGCCATTCCTCAAAAGCCAACTTGATGGCCAACAACTCCCTTTTTCCCACATCGTAATTTCTCTCTGCGGAGGAGAGTTTCTTCGAGAAAAAGGCACACGGTCGCCATTTGGCAGGAGAGGAACCCTGAGACAAGACCGCACCCACACCCACCTCAGAAGCATCAACCTCAACTATGAAGGGTAGAGAAATATCAGGTTGTACCAAGATGGGAGCGGAAGCAAAACTCCTTGATATTAGAAAAGGCCTTACGCGCCTCTACCGACCAGGAAGAAAAATCTACCCCCTTTCTGGCCATATCACTGAGTGGTTTAACAACAGAGGAATAATTCAAAATAAACTTCCTGTAATAATTGGCAAAGCCCAAAAAAACGCATCAGCGCCTTCAGATTCTCAGGAAGCTCCCACTCAAGCACAGCGCGGACCTTCTCGGCGTCCATGCGAAAACCAGAAGCGGAGAGAAGAAACCCCAGAAATTGAATTTCTGGAACCGCAAACACACATTTTTCCAGTTTTGCGTATAATTTATTCTCCCGCAGGATGAGCAAGACCTGACGTAAGTGTTGCTTATGAGTTTTGAAATCAGGAGAAAAAATCAAAATTTCATCCAAATACACTAATACAAATTTCCCCATTAAATGATAAAAAATGCTGTTCACGAAATGCTGAAAAACGGCTGGAGCATTCATCAAACCAAAAGGCATAACCAAATTCTCAAAATAGCCTTTTGGTTTGTATGCCCCTCTTAGATCTAATTTGGAAAAAACTTTAGCCCCAACAATCTGGTTAAACAGGTCCGGGATACTGTTCAGCTCCCTGAAATCCAGACAAGGTCTTAAAGAACCATCTTTTTTCTTAACAAAGAAAAAACCAGCAGCAACAGTTGACTTCGAGGGTCGTATGTGTCCTATTCTCAGACTCTCAGAGATATAAGCACGCATAGCGACCCTTTCAGGTTGGGAGAGATTGTATAAACGAGATCTAGGCAGCTTGGCGCCTGGGATGAGATTACAGGGAGTGCAGAATTATTAGGCAAGTTGTATTTTTGAGGATTAATTTTATTATTGAACAACAACCATGTTCTCAATGAACCCAAAAAACTCATTAATATCAAAGCTGAATATTTTTGGAAGTAGTTTTTAGTTTGTTTTTAGTTTTAGCTATTTTAGGGGGATATCTGTGTGTGCAGGTGACTATTACTGTACATAATTATTAGGCAACTTAACAAAAAACAAATATATACCCATTTCAATTATTTATTTTTACCAGTGAAACCAATATAACATCTCAACATTCACAAATATACATTTCTGACATTCAAAAACAAAACAAAAACAAATCAGTGACCAATATAGCCACCTTTCTTTGCAAGGACACTCAAAAGCCTGCCATCCATGGATTCTGTCAGTGTTTTGATCTGTTCACCATCAACATTGCGTGCAGCAGCAACCACAGCCTCCCAGACACTGTTCAGAGAGGTGTACTGTTTTCCCTCCTTGTAAATCTCACATTTGATGATGGACCACAGGTTCTCAATGGGGTTCAGATCAGGTGAACAAGGAGGCCATGTCATTAGACTTTCTTCTTTTATACCCTTTCTTGCCAGCCACGTTGTGGAGTACTTGGACGCGTGTGATGGAGCATTGTCCTGCATGAAAATCATGTTTTTCTTACCTTGCAGACTTCTTCCTGTACCACTGCTTGAAGAAGGTGTCTTCCAGAAACTGGCAGTAGGACTGGGAGTTGAGCTTGACTTCATCCTCAACCCAAAAAGGCCCCACAAGCTCATCTTTGATGATACCAGCCCAAACCAGTACTCCACCTCCACCTTGCTGGCGTCTGAGTCGGACTGGAGCTCTCTGCCCTTTACCAATCCAGCCATCTGGCCCATCAAGACTCAGTCTCATTTCATCAGTCCATAATCAGTCTTGAGATATTTCTTGGCCCAGTCTTGACGTTTCAGCTTGTGTGTCTTGTTCAGTGGTTGTCGTCTTTCAGCCTTTCTTACCTTGGCCATGTCTCTGAGTATTGCACACCTTGTGCTTTTGGGCACTCCAGTGATGTTGCAGCTCTGAAATATGGCCAAACTGGTGGCAAGTGGCATCTTGGCAGCTGCACGCTTGACTTTTCTCAGTTCATGGGCAGTTATTTTGCGCCTTGGTTTTTCCACACGCTTCTTGCGACCCTGTTGACTATTTTGAATGAAACGCTTGATTGTTCGATGATCACGGTTCAGAAGCTTTGCAATTTTAAGAGTGCTGCATCCCTCTGCAAGATATCTCACTATTTTTTACTTTTCTGAGCCTGTCAAGTCCTTCTTTTGACCCATTTTGCCAAAGGAAAGGAAGTTGCCTTATAATTATGCACACCTGATATAGGGTGTTGATGTCATTAGACCACACCCCTTCTCATTACAGAGATGCACATCACCTAATATGCTTAATTGGTAGTAGGCTTTCGAGCCTATACAGCTTGGAGTAAGACAACATGCATAAAGAGGATGATGTGGTCAAAATACTCATTTGCCTAATAATTCTGCACGTAGTGTAATAGGGCAATCGTACTACCTGTGCGGGGGCAAATCCTGAACTTCACTCTCAGAGAAGACATCCGAAAATTCAGAGAGAAAAGATGGTACAGTCTTAGTAGAAACCTCAGAAACAGATGTCGTGAGGCAATTCTCTCTGCAAAAGTCACTCCAACTATTTATTTGCCTCGCTTGCCAATCAATGGTGGGGTTATGTTTAGTGAGCCAGGGTAGCCCCAACACTAGAGGAGTAGGCAATCCACTAAGGACGAAACATGACACATCCTCAACATGAACATCACTCACAATTAAACGGATATTGTGAACTATGCCCTTTAATGATTTCTGAGAAAGTGGAGCGGAATCAATAGCAAAAACAGGAATATCCTTTCCCAAAGTGCATACCTGGAAACCATGAGTTATCGCAAATTGATTATCAATGAGATTGACAGCTGCTCCACTATCTACAAAAATCTCACTAAAAATGTTCTTGCTCTCTAGCGCCACCCTGGCAGGCAGGACAAAACGCGAACTACAAGCAAACGGAAAACCTTCAATTTCCGCCTCAACCCTGCCAATGTTAACAGATGGAACATTTTTAAAGGATTTTTTCCTTCTTGTTTCTCCTAGAGGGACAAACATTTGCCAAATGATTTATACCTCCACAACAAAAACAAACCTTCCCATGCGGGCTGAATCTTCTATTGTCAGAGGCAATCAACCCCAGCTGCATGGGCTCCTGCTCAGAAGGGGTTGACAGCGACTGAGACCCCCTGCACACAGAATGAGACCGCTGCACTGTCCTGGGATTGAGTATGACAGGAAGGAGTGATCTCTCCTCTCTCTCTATGACGCCTGTCAATACGAATGGCCTGAGACATGGCAGAGTCCAAGGAGGTAGGCCTCTCATCTTTCAATCCCTCTGAAAGACCATGGCAAAATTGACTTCGGAGTGCAGCATCATTCCAACCAGTATCAGCTGCCCATCTCCGAAATTCTGAGCACTATATCTCTGCGGATTGTTTACCCTGGCATAACAGACGTAGTCTAGACTCAGCCAAAGCAATACGATACGGATCATCATATATCTGACCCAGGGCTAAAAAGAATTCATCCACTGAACGGAGGGGCCGTGCCCCCACCGGCAGCGATAAGGCCCACGACCGTTACCCCTGAGCCGCGATATAATGATCCCCACCCTCCGTTCCTCATCACCAGAGGAATGGGGAAGAAGGCGAAAATGGAGTTTGCAAGCCTCTCTAAACCGCACAAAATTCTCACTACCCCCGGAGAACGTATCCGGGAGCGAGATCTTAGGCTCAAAACAAACTCCATGAACGCAAGCTGAACCGGTCACTTGAAACTGAGAAAGAGTCTTACGGAGATCTGCTACCTTCAATGAAAGACCCTGAAAGCGGTCAGTCAAAAGTGAAACCGGATCCATGCTTGAGACGGTTTAGGCGGTTTATAATGTCACGGAATGTGTACAGGAAACAAGACAACACAAAATGCATATATGACTCACTGGATCCAAAACTAAGGAACAAAAAGGGAGACCGCTGCATAAGACCTGGCTCTCTCCCTTACTGCTCAGCCTATGCGAAAATCCCAATGGTAGATGATTGCATATCCTCGTACCTCGACTGTATAACACCTGAACACCCTACAATAGTGAGGGGACACGACCACCGACTCCCTACACTAGATACGGAGGAAGTCAGGGTCACCTGGGATCCAGCAAACAGAAAAACACAAATGAATGCACAACACTTATCTTGTAGAAGACTGGGAAGTAGGATCAGCATGCACACACACTCCAGGAAGTAATATAAACCGCACACTGATGCACTACGAGGAGGAATTTAAAGGGATGCAATCAGTACAACTAAATGACAGCTGAGAGAGGCTAACGAGATGAGGAACTGAAAGCAAAACAAAGGAAGCTCAAGGAGGAGGTTCTGAAAGGCATCTGTCAGAGCTTCTCAGATGTCTGGTAGTGACAATGTTGTTCCCAGCCGGCACTACTTCTCCAAGAGAGCCGTGCCTTCCCTGCACAACCAAGTATCCGATAAAATCAAGTGTGCACTGCGCAACGCCATCTGTGGCAAGGTCCACCTAACCACAGATACGTGGACAAGTAAGCACGGCCAGGGACGCTATATCTCCCTAACTGCACACTGGGTAAATGTAGTGGCGGCTGGGCCCCAGGCGGAGAGCTGTTTGGCGCACGTCCTTCCGCCGCCAAGGATCGCAGGGCAACATTCTTTGCCTCCTGTTGCCTCCTCCTCCTACTCGGCTTCCTCCTCCTCTTCTTTCACCTGCTCATCCAGTCAGCCACACACCTTCACCACCAACTTCAGCACCGCCCGGGGTAAACGTCAGCAGGCCATTCTGAAACAGGCCCCGCACCGCACAGGAGTTGTGGCGGGGTATAGAACAACAGACCGACGAGTGGTTGCTGCCGGTGAGCCTGAAGCCAGGCCTGGTGGTGTGCGATAATGGGCGAAATCTCGTTGCAGCTCTGGGACTAGCCGGTATGACGCACATCCCTTGCCTGGCGCATGTGCTGAATTTGGTGTTGCAGAAGTTCATTCACAACTACCCCGACATATCAGAGCTGCTGCATAAAGTGCGGGCCGTCTGTTCGCGCTTCCGGCGTTCACATCCTGCCGCTGCTCGCCTGTCTGTGCTACAGCGTAACTTCGGCCTTCCCGCTCACCGCCTCATATGCAACGTACCCACCAGGTGGAACTCCACCTTGCACATGCTGGACAGACTGTGCGAGCAGCAGCAGGCCATAGTGGAGTTTCAGCTGCAGCACGCACGGGTCAGTCGCACTGCGGAACAGCACCACTTCACCACCAATGACTGGGTCTCCATGCGAGACCTGTGTGCCCTGTTGCGCTCTTTCGAGTACTCCACCAACATGGCCAGTGGCGATGACGCCGTTATCAGCGTTACAATACCACTTCTATGTCTCCTTGAGAAAACACTTAGGGCGATGATGGAAGAGGAGGTGGCCCAGGAGGAGGAGGAGGAGGAAGAGGGGTAATTTTTAGCACTTTCAGGCCAGTCTCTTCGAAGTGACTCAGAGGGAGGTTTTTTGCAACAGCAGAGGCCAGGTACAAATGTGGCCAGCCAGGGCCCACTACTAGAGGACGAGGAGGACGAGGATGAGGAGGAGGTGGAGGAGGATGAGGATGAAGCATGGTCACAGCGGGGTGGCACCCAACGCAGCTCGGGCCCATCACTGGTGCGTGGCTGGGGGGAAAAGCAGGACGATGACGATACGCCTCCCACAGAGGACAGCTTGTCCTTACCTCTGGGCAGCCTGGCACACATGAGCGACTACATGCTGCAGTGCCTGCGCTACGACAGCAGAGTTGCCCACATTTTAACCTGTGTGGACTACTGGGTTGCCACCCTGCTTGATCCACGGTACAAAGACAATGTGCCCACCTTACTTCCTGCACTGGAGCGTGATAGGAAGATGCGCAAGTACAAGCGCACGTTGGTAGACACGCTACTGAGAGCATTCCCAAATGTCACAGGGGAACAAGTAGAAGCCCAAGGCCAAGGCAGAGGAGGAGCAAGAGGTCGCCAAGGCAGCTGTGTCACGGCCAGCTCCTCTGAGGGCAGGGTTAGCATGGCAGAGCTGTGGAAAAGTTTTGTCAACACGCCACAGCTAACTGCACCACCACCTGATACGCAACGTGTTAGCAGAAGGCAACATTTCACTAACATGGTGGAACAGTACGTGTGCACACCCCTCCACGTACTGACTGATGGTTCGGCCCCATTCAACTTCTGGGTCTCTAAATTGTCCACGTGGCCAGAGCTAGCCTTTTATGCCTTGGAGGTGCTGGCCTGCCCGGCGGCCAGCGTTTTGTCTTAACATGTATTCAGCACGGCAGGGGGGCGTCATTACAGACAAACGCAGCCGCCTGTCTACAGCCAATGTGGACAAGCTGACATTCATAAAAATGAACCAGGCATGGATCCCACAGGACCTGTCCATCCCTTGTGCAGATTAGACATTAACTACCTCCCCTTAACCATATATTATTGTACTCCAGGGCACTTCCTCATTCAATCCTATTTTTATTTTCATTTTACCATTATATTGCGGGGCAACCCAAAGTTGAATGAACCTCTCCTCTGTCTGGGTGTCGGGGCGTAAATATATGACAATGGACTGTTCCAATGTTGGCTGACGTGAAGCCTGATTCTCTGCTATGACATGAAGACTGATTCTCTGCTGACATGAAGCCAGATTCTCTGTTACGGGACCTCTCTCCTCTGCCTGGATGCCGGGGCCTAAATATCTGACAATGGACTGTTACAGTGGTGGGTGACGTGAAGCATGATTCTCTGCTATGACATGAAGACTGATTCTCTGCTGACATGAAGCCAGATTCTCTGTTACGGGACCTCTCTCCTCTGCCTGGGTGCCTGGGCCTAAATATCTGACAATGGACTGTTCCAGTGTTGGGTGACGTGAAGCCTGATTCTCTGCTATGACATGAAGACTGATTCTCTGCTGACATGAAGCCAGATTCTCTGTTACGGGACCTCTCTCCTCTGCCTGGGTGCCTGGGCCTAAATATCTGACAATGGACTGTTCCAGTGTTGGGTGACGTGAAGCATGATTCTCTGCTATGACATGAAGACTGATTCTCTGCTGACATGAAGCCAGATTGTCTGTTACGGGACCTCTCTCCTCTGCCTGGGTGCCAGGGCCTAAATATCTGACAATGGACTGTTCCAGTGTTGGGTGACGTGAAGCATGATTCTCTGCTATGACATGAAGACTGAATCTCTGCTGACATGAAGCCAGATTCTCTGTTATGGGACCTCTCTCCTCTGCCTGGGTGCCTGGGCCTAAATATATGACAATGGACTGTTACAGTGGTGGGTGACGTGAAGCCTGATTCTCTGCTATGACATGAAGACTGATTCTCTGCTGACATGAAGCCAGATTCTCTGTTATGGGACCTCTCTCCTCTGCCTGGGTGCCTGGTCCTAAATATCTGACAATGGACTGTTCCAGTGTTGGGTGACGTAAAGCCTGATTCTCTGCTATGACATGAAGACTGATTCTCTGCTGACATGAAGCCAGATTCTCTGTTATGGGACCTCTCTCCTCTGCCTTGGTGCCGGGGCCTAAATATATGACAATGGACTGTTCCAGTGTTGGGTGACGTGAAGCATGATTCTCTGCTATGACATGAAGACTGAATCTCTGCTGACATGAAGCCAGATTCTCTGTATGGGACCTCTCTCCTCTGCCTGGGTGCCTGGGCCTAAATATATGACAATGGACTGTTACAGTGGTGGGTGACGTGAAGCCTGATTCTCTGCTATGACATGAAGACTGATTCTCTGCTGACATGATGCCAGATTCTCTGTTATGGGACCTTTCTCCTATGCCTGGGTGCCTTGTCCTAAATATCTGACAATGGACTGTTCCAGTGTTGGGTGACGTAAAGCCTGATTCTCTGCTATGACATGAAGACTGATTCTCTGCTGACATGAAGCCAGATTCTCTGTTATGGGACCTCTCTCCTCTGCCTTGGTGCCGGGGCCTAATTATATGACAATGGACTGTTACAGTGGTGGGTGACGTGAAGCCAGATTCTCTGCTATGGGACCTCTCTCCAATTGATATTGGTTAATTTTTATTTATTTTATTTATATTTTTATTAATTTCCCTATCCACATTTGTTTTTTAGGGGATTTACCTACATGTTGCTGCCTTTTTCAGCCCTCTAGCCCTTTCCTGGGCTGTTTTACAGCCTTTTTAGTGCCGAAAAGTTTGGGTCCCCATTGACTTCAATGGGGTTCGGGACGAAGTTCGGGTCGGGTTCGGATCCCGAACCCGAACATTTCCGGGAAGTTCGGCCGAACTTCTCGAACCCGAACATCCAGGTGTTCGCTCAACTCTAGTTAAGATCTGTCCAATGCAATATTAAAAACTGGAAGGATAGTGGGGACCCATTGCATTCGAGGAAGAAATGTGGCGGGAAAAAAATATTTTCGCTGTGGCATTGTTTCGATAAGCTTCTGCAATGTCACAAGATATTATTTCCATCCAGTGTTGCATTCATTTTTCACCAAGACCTTGCATTGATGATGGTAGAATCTGACTGTTGCGCAAAGCCTGTACCAGTACATCCCAAAGATTTTCAATGGGGTTAAGGTCTGGACTCTGTGGTGACCAATCCATATGTGAAAATGATGTCTGATGCTCCCTGAACCACTCTTGTACAATTTGAGCCAGATTAATCTTGACATTGTCATCTTGGAATTTGCCCGTGCCATCAGGGTAGAAAAAATACATTGATAGAATAACCTGGTCATTCAGTATGTTCAGGTAGTCAGCTGAACTCATTCTTGGCAGAAGTAGAAAGAAACTGAACCTTTAGGATGGCGCTGTCAGCAGGTGTCAGTTTATTTCTACTTCTGCAACGATACTTCTCCCCGACGAATGCTTTTAAGGCACGGGCTGGAACCTAGGCAGCAGCGCAGGCTGATCGGAAAAATCAGCACAAGCTTCATATAGGTGTTGTGACTCTTCGCAACATCGTCTGGTAAAAGTTTCTACTTACCTTTTTACTATTTACTATACAACACCACACATGAGGCGCTGCCTCCTATCTCTCTTTGAACTCATTCTTGGAGCACATACTGTTTCTGAACTTAGTCATGACCAACTGCAGCAACCCCAGATCATAGCACTGCCCCCACAGGCTTGTACAGTAGGCACTAAGCATGATGGGTGCATCACTTTTTTCTGCCTCTCTTCTTACCCTGATGCGCCCATCACTCTGGAACAGGGTAAATCTGGACTCATGAGACCACATGACCTTCTTCCATTGCTCCAGAGTCCACGAGATGTGTCTTTCGACATGGTTGTTTAAGAAATGAGAAGCAACTAGTTTTATATCTATTACAAGATGTAAGTACAAAATGAATCAAAATTTCACAGGTTCCAACACGTTTCTCCCTCTTAATGCAACAGATGGTTCATCAGGGGACAATACCTGAATGGGTTATTATAGAAAAGGTGCGCGGCTTCTTAATGGACTAACAGGGCATTGATATAGGGGCAAAACACACAAAAATGGAACCAGTGGTACACACATGTACTCCTAAGATACAGAATTTATGGCAAAACAATTCGGCACAATTTTGTTGGAGCACAGCTTTGGAATGGAGGTGAGAATAAAGATAAAAATTTCATATTTGGAGGGTGTTTCAGAGCCTACAGACTGCCTTTAAAAATAAAATTTTACTTTTATTAAATTAAAATACAGCAAAAATTACAATAATTAAAAACTCATTCCTGTTCAGTACCTGGAAGCTGAATGACCTTTGGTGGCTGGGCAAAACCTGATTCTCCTCTGTGTTGAATTTTGAGTACCTAGGTGAGGTAACTAGAGATGTCGCGAACATAAAATTTTCCGTTAGCGAACGGCGAATGCGAATTTCTACAAATATTTGCGAACGTGCGAACCGGGCGAACCGCCATTGACTTCTATAAGCAGGCAAATTTTAAAATCCACAGGGACTCTTTCTGGCCACAATAGTGATGGAAAAGTTGTTTCAAGGGGACTAACACCTGGACTGTGGCATGCCGGAGGGGGATCCATGGCAAAACTCCCATGGAAAATTACATAGTTGACGCAGAGTTGGATTTTAATCCATAAAGGGCATAAATCACCTAACAATCCAATATTTATTTGAACAACGTGGTTTAAAACATTCAGTGTGTGTATACGATCAGGTATGATGTTGTATCGATCAGGTAGTGTCAGGGTTATGCCCGCTTCACAGACATTGACAGACCAAACTCCCCTTTTAATGCACCGCAAACAACCGCAAACAGTCCATTTGCCCATCCGCAAACTTCCCATTTGCACAAGGTTGGATACCAAGCTAGCCATGTCCTGTTGATGTCATTGAAGGTTTCTTCCTCCACCCAGCCACATACAACACCAAGGGTCCCGGAAAGGTGAATTGAATTGATTTTTCTAATGGGAAGATGGTTAAAAAAACGCTGTCTCCCTCCCCTTTGTTTGAATCCACGCCACGGTCACTGCGTCTGCGCCGTGCAATTTACTGTCACATCCGATATGAGTGCTATTTTCTGTAGTACTATTCTCATCAGTTTAATCCCTGTTACGTGACATCCCCAATCTGGGGTTTAATTATTAAATTGATTTTTCGAACGGGGAGATGGTTAAAAAAATGCTGGCTCCCTCCCCTTTGTTTGAATCCACGCCACGGTCACTGCGTCTGCGCCGTGCCATTTTATTGTCGCACCCGATATGAGTGCTATTTTCTGTAGTACTATTCTCATCAGTTTAATCCCTGTTACGTGACATCCCCAATCTGGGGTCCATTTATTAAATTGATTTTTCGAACGGGGAGATGGTTAAAAAACCGCTGGCTCCATCCCCTTTGTTTGAATCCACGCCACGGTCACTCCATCTGCGCCGTGCAATTTACTGTCACACCCGATATGAGTGAGTGCTATTTTCTGTGGTACTATTCTTATCAGTTTAATCCCTGTTACGTCCCATATCAGGGTGGGATTGCCTTTTGTGAAATAAAATTTAGGCCGGGTATCTTCGACTGCCTTCACAGTGGTAGACCATATTTTGATACACCAAACTGAATTGATTTTAGGAACAATGGAAAAAGCAGCTTGGTCGGTCCTCTTACTCCCAAGTTGGGGCACTGCACGTGCACGGAGAAATGTGCTGTGACACCCTATATGAGTGGTGTCTAAAACTAGTACTATTCCTATCAGTTTAATCCCTGTTACGCCCCCTATCCGGGGACGTGTGTCGAATTGATTAACCATTGTCGAATTAACAAACCATTCCGACATCCTGGAATAATTTAGTTCTGAGCTTTGTACTTGATTTGTATTGGAATTGATGGGGATTTTTTAAATTGTCTGCATTATTTCTAATAAACTATTAAGAGACTTTATTATGATTTTTTTATTTATTTTATGTATTAAAAACCCACCCATACAACTTAAAAAAATAAAATAAAAAAATGTAAGTTTTTTTCTATGAAAAAACATCCAGCCACCCCGATCGCTTTTGGTCTGATCATAATGAAGCAACGGCCTTATCATCTGGGGTGTGGCAACATTGCCAACACACTCATAGAGGTGATAATCGCTTCATTGTGATACGCAAGCCCCTTCACCACAACAAGGTAGCGATCACGAAAAGGGGAATTGACACTTGTATGTGCCTTTTTTTTTTGTTTTGTTTTTGCAGCCACAGTGCAGTACCAGAGGCCAGAAAAATTTGGCATGTACACATGCCTGAAAAACAATGTTATTGTTGAAGCCGCTGTTGTAGCAGCGGCCGGAAAAATTGATGTTTTCAAGGCAGAAAGGTGACTAAAACATTGCGGCTTGAACCCTAGTTGGTGGCGGAGAATTCACGAAAGTCATCCGGTATGCATACATTAAATACAGCAGCGTGGGGACCATTTTGAGGCCAAGGCATGTCATCAGGCCTTTTGTTAGTTAAACGTATCCCTACTGTCAGTCCCTTCGGGATCCATGCCTCATTCATCTTAATGAAGGTGAGGTAATCAACACTTTTTTGACCGAGGCAACTTCTTTTGTCAGTAACAATGCCTCCTGCTGCACTGAAGGTCCTTTCTGACAGGACACTTGAAGCGGGGCAGGCCAGAAGTTCTATAGCAAATTGGGATAGCTTAGGCCACAGGTCAAGCCTGCACACCCAGTAGTCAAGGGGTTCATCGCTCCTTAGAGTGTTGATATCTGCAGTTAAGGCGAGGTAGTCTGACACCTGTCGGTCGAGTCGTTCTCTAAGGCTGGATCCCGAAGGGCTGTGGCGATGTGTAGGACTGGAAAAGCTCTGCATGTCCTCCATCAACAAACACATCTGTAAAGCGTCCTGTCCTTGCCGCCATGGTCGTGGTAGGAGGAGGATTACTTTCACCTCTTCCCCAGTTAGATTCCCGTTGTGCTGTGACATCCCCCTTATAAGCTGTGTAAAGCATATTTTTTAGTTTGGTTTTGAACTGCTGCATCCTTTCTGACTTCCGGTAATTTGGTAACATTTCCGCCACTTTCTGCTTATACCAGTGGTCTAGTAGCGTGGCCACCCAGTACAGGTCGTTCTCCTTCATCCTTTTTATACGAGGGTCCCTCAACACACATGACAGCATGACAGACCTCATTTGCACAAGGTTGGATTCCGAGCTACTCATTTCCCGTTCCTCCTCCTCACTGATGTCATTGACGGTCTGTTCTTCCCCCCAGCCACGTACAAGACCACGGGGTCCCAGATAGGTGACAACAACGAGCACCCTGGGATGCCTGCTGTGGTTGGTCTTCCTCCTCCTCAAAGCCACATTCCTCCTCTGACTCCTCTTCCTCATACTCCTCATGCAGCGGGTCCGGCAAGCGATGATGACAAGGCTGTTTCTGGTGGTGATGGTGACCACAACTCTTCCTCTTCCTCTTCACGCTCATCTACAGCCTGATCCAGCACTCTTCGCAGGGCACGCTCCAGGAAAAAAACAAATGGGATGAGGTCGCTGATGGTGCCTTCGGTGCGACTGACTAGGTTTGTCACCTCCTCAAAAGGACGCATGAGCCTACAGGCATTGCGCATGAGAGTACAGTAACGTGGCAAAAAAATTCCCAGCTCTGCAGAGGCTGTCCTAGCAACCCGGTCATACAAATACTCGTTGACGGCTTTTTCTTGTTGGAGCAGGCGGTCGAACATTAGGAGTGTTGAATTCCAACATTTCGGGCTGTCGCAAATCAAGCGCCTCATTGGCATGTTGTTTCAGCGTTGAATGTCTGAAAAGTGCGCCATGGCCATGTAGGAACGCCTGGAATGGCCACACACCTTCCTGGTCTGCTTGAGGACGTCCTGTAAGCCTGGGTACTTAGACACAAAGTCAACCCCAAAACAGCGTGACACTGTTGTATCCGGGATGTGGAATAGCCCCTGGGGAGCTGGGGGGAATCAGTTGATATGCAGCCAGACGCCGCAGCAGAAGAGGACTCAGCCGAGGAGGTTATAGAAGAGGATGGAGTAGGAGGAGTAGAGGAGGTAGCAGTAGGCCTGCCTGCAAGTCGTGGCGGTGTCACCAACTCCGCTGCAGAGCCACGCATTCCATGCTTGGCAGCCGTCAGCAGGTTGACCCAATGCGCAGTGTACGTGATATACCTGCCCTGACTGTGCTTTGCAGACCAGGTATCAGTGGTCAGATGGACCCTTGCCCCAACACTGTATGCCAGAGATGCCATGATTTCCTTTTCAATCACTGAGTAGAGGTTTGGGATTGCCTTATTAGAAAAAAAAATTTGTCCGGGTACCTTCCACTGTGGTGTCCCAATAGCGACAAATTTTTTGAAGGCCTCAGACTCCACCAGCTGGTATGGTAAAAGCTGGCGGGCTAAGAGTTCCGTCAAGCCAGCTGTCAGACGTCGGGCAAGGGGGTGACTCTGTGACATTGGCTTCTTACGCTCAAACATTTCCTTTACAGACACCTGACTGTGAGCAGATGAGATGGAACTGCTCAAGGTGAGAGGCGGAGTGGCGGGTGGTTGAGAGGGGGCAAGGAGGACAGCAGTGATTGACGTGGCTGAAGATGCTGGACCAGGAGGAGGATGGTGGCTTTGAGCTTTTGTGCGGCTTCTACTCGTCATCATGTGTTGATCCCATAGGCGTTTGTGATGTGCGATCATGTGCCTTCGCAAAGCAGATGTACCTAGGTGGGTGTTGAATTTCCCACAACTCAGTTTCTTTTGGCACAGGTTGCAAATGGCATCGCTGTTGTCAGAGGCAGACACACACAAAAATGCCACACTGCTGAGCTTTGCAATGACGGTATTCTGATGGTGGCAACAGCATGCGTTGATTGGTGTGCTGTCTGGCTGACCCCGGGTGCCGATACATGCTGTCTGACTGTACCACTAGCTCCTTGCGACGACCTCCCCCTGCTTCCAACTCTTCTCCTCCTTCTCTCTGTCTCCCCTTCTGAACTTCCCCCTCTTCTTCTTCTCTTCGAGCAGGCACCCACCTGGCATCCACGGACACATGGTCATCATCAACCACTTCACTTGTATCTGACACCTAAGCAAAGGAAGCAGCAGCGGGTACAATATCATCATCACACTGTACGTCCATGTGTGTAATGCTGCCTGACTGAGACATATCCCTGTTATCTACATCCCCTGGCAATAATGGCTGCGCATCACTAATTTCATCCAACTGATGTGTAAATAACTCCTCTGAGGGATCAAGTGAAGCGGCTGTGGTGGCTGTGGTGGTAGTGGTGGTGGTGGCGGCGGAGGGGGGGAGAGTAGTAACTTGAGAGCAGGTGACCAAAGCTGAGCTGGAGGAGGATGGTGCGTCAAGGTTCTTAGCGAAGCTGTTGAAGATTAGGTGTCCTGTGTAAGCCAGTCAACTATTTTCTCCGAATTTTTTGGGTTCAGGGTACGTGGCCTTTGAACTCAGGGCATTATTCCAGGGCCAGTGGAAATCACAGCACCACGAACACGATGGCCCCTGCAGTGTGGCCTGCCTCTGCCTGTCATTTTTTATTAGATAAGTGTTACTATGTGTGCAAGGCACTGTGCCACTCTATATAAGTGGTGGGCAGTGGGCACAGTACAGTCTGTGTGGGCCTGACACACACGGGCTTGCAAATGTGATTATATCACAGAAAAATTTTCAATAGCATTTTTTTTTAATCTAAGGTATTTGGGTGAATGACACCCTGTAACGGTATGAGTGCAGGCCTAGACACTAGCCAGTGGGCACAGTACATAATGTGTGGGCCTGACGCACACGGGCTTGCGAATGTGATTAGATCACAGAAACATTTTTAATCAATTTTTTTTCCTGCAAGGTATTTGGGTAAATGACACCCTGTAACGGTATGAGTGCAGGCCTAGCCACTAGCCAGTGGGCACAATACAGTATGAGTGGGCCTGACGCACACGGGCTTGCAAAGTGGATTATATCACAGAAAATTTTTAAATATAATTTTTTTTTCTGCAAGGTATTTGAGTGAATGACACCCTGTAACGGTATGAGTGGAGGCCTAGACACTAGCCAGTGGGCACAATACAGAATGTGTGGGCCTGACACACACGGGCTTGCAAATGTGATTATATCACAGAAAATTTTTAAATCAATGTTTTTTTTCTGCAAGGTATTTGGGTGAATGACACCCTGTAATTGTATGAGTGCAGGCCTAGACAGTAGCCAGTGGGCACAATAAAGAATGTGTGGGCCTGACGCACACGGGCTTGCAAATGTGATTAGATCATAGAAATTTTTTAAATATATATATTTTTTTCTGCAAGGTATTTGAGTGAATAACACCCTGTAACGGTATGAGTGCAGGCCTAGCCACTAGCCAGTGGGCACAATACAGTATGTGTGGGCCTGACGCACACGGGCTTGCAAATGTGATTAGATCACAGAAATTTTTTTATAGATTTTTTTTTCTGCAAGGTATTTGAGTGAATGACACCCTGTAACGATATGAGTGCAGGCCTAGCCACTAGCAGTATACAGTATGTGTGGGCCTGACACACATGGGCTTGCAAATGTGATTATGTCACAGAAAAATATTAAATAGAATTCTTTTTTTTATCTGCAAGGTATTTTCTGTCACACCCTGTATGAATGGTGTGCACTATCCATGACTGAGCCTGCAGCCTCTCACACACGGGCAGCCAGGCAACTGCAATATATATATATGAAAAAAATAAAAAAAAAGCACACTCATGTACCAGCCCTGAAAAGGGCTTTTTGGGGTGCTGTCAGGACGCTGTCCTTACAGCAGATGAGTCTGTGGACACAGAACAATGCCCTAGCTAACGCTTTCCCTATTGAATCAGCAGCAGCTACACTCTCCCTCCTCTCACTGTGAATGCAGATTCCGAATGAATCTAAAATGGATGCTGTCCAGGAGGTGGGAGGGTCTGCTGCTGATTGGCTGGAATGTGTCTGCTGATTGTGAGGTACAGGGTCAAAGTTTAATCAATGATGATGTATAGGGGGCTGACTGAACATCGCATATGTTCGCCCGCCGTGGCGAACGCGAACAAGCTGTGTTCGCCGGGAACTATTCGCCGGCGAATAGTTCGGGACATCACTAGAGGTAACCTGATGTATAGTTAGGGCCCACATCCGCAATATGATTCATTTTGTTTATGTCAGGCCCATACTTAAAAGTGGCTAAGGAACTGGGATGTCCTGTGTTGTTTGGACTTTTAACTCTGAAATGTGTGAGTCTGTCATTGCTGACCCTACCACAAGCACACAGGCCCATGACACATATTATTGAGCTCATGGATTGGAAATATACCATAAGTAAAAACACTATGAACCTTAGCAAGTTTATTAAAATAAGTGAGTGAAAATTTGACCAGCAAAAAAATGATATTTCTAATAGGATGAAAAAGCTCAATATAGAAGATTGTTAAAAAAAAAAAAAAAACATTGTTGGAGTAAAAATTATATTCTACGGAAAGATCAGTATTTCAATCACAGTAAAAATAACTGCAGTTGTAGAAGGATGTAGAATACAGTAGGTGTATGTGAAAAGGAAAATGCTTTTTCAGATATCAGAAAAGGAAAAAGATCAGTTATAATATCTGAAGATGTGACACAGATACTTGAAGGCAAGTAAGTGATTACCCGCTGGGAACAACGGCCCAAAAATGAAGTCTAGATCCAAGGCGTTGCGGAAAGCAGAGGAAATATCATCATCACAAGATAGTTTCCATCAAAATGAACCCCTGGACATCAATTTTCTTGTTTCTATGTGCTTGATTTATGAATGGACAACACCATGACTTTTTAGCTGCATACAATTGTGCATTTCCTTGTTGCCATAGGGCAGATTTACTCCATCTCCATGCAACCTATGCCATAAATTCTATCTCATTTTTTTAATGCTGAAAAACTAACCCGGAGTAAAGATTTTATGACAGCGTTATCATTAGTCTTTATGACACTGCTGGTTTTCATCTTAGGATACAGTCATTTAAAGAAGAATTTTTGTTAATTAAGTAATTTAATTCTACGATAATTGTATAAGAAAGAATGCCCAGAATAAAGCAAATCTGTCACCATACTATGTTCTCCTATTTATGAAGACTGATCTGCTGCACTGTCACATAGTGCAACAATATTGGGGCAGACTTGCTAATCAAAATGCACTAGAATTTTGGCCCAAATTAAGCTAAAATCACGGCATATATGCGGTGCTCCACTCTTATTTTTTTAGGCATGAGAAAGAGTTAATTTAATTTTTTCTGCAGATTGTCCTTTTTAATAAAAAAATTTATGTGACACACCTCAAAGGCTAACAATAAAGAAAACCTTATTTTCCTAATTCTGCAGTTCACACTTCAGTTATTTGATCAGTCATTTCTATCAGTTAGGCCTCTGCAATATACAGGCCCTGGCCATGTGCACACCGGATTACGGATGCGGACCCATTCAAGTTGAATAGGTCTGGATATGTCTGTGACAGCTGCACGGATGGTGCCTGTGCATTGGGGATCGCAATTTGCAGTTCCCAATGCACGGAACAGCCAGGCAACGGCCGTGTGCATGATGCCATGAGACCGTGTGGATGTGAGCCAAAACCAATAGTGAAGTCTACACAGAAATAAGGTATAATAGCATAGGTGTGCGCACTGGGTGTGCCTGGGCACACCCTAATCAAGCCGACTGGGTTCTGTCAGGGCTGGGAAGTGCTATACTCACCTCTACCTTCCTGGTCCTCAGCGCTCCACTGTGAAGGCTGCGCACAGTGTGAGGCTAATCTGTGACCTCACACTGTGCACGCCCACACAGCAGACTGTACAAGAGGATTAACAAGTGGGGGCAGTGAGGAGCGGCAGCATCCAGGGCAGGAATGGTAAGTGTTTTTATTTATTTATTTGGGGACTGATAGACGTGCTGGGGGCTGAAGAGTCTGCTGGGGGGCTGATATGAGGCACTGGGGGCTGAAAAGAGGCTGCTGGGGGGCTGACATGAGGCACTGGGGGTTGAAGAGAGGCTGCTGGGGGGCTGAAGAGAGGCATGGGGGTCTGAAGAGGGAAACCAGGGCTGAATATGGGCACTGGGGGCTTGTATGAGGCACTGGGGGCTGAAGAGAGGCTTCTGGGGGGTGGATATGAGGCACTTGGGGCTGATATGAGGCACTGGAGGGCTGAACAGAGGCTGCTGGGGGGGCTGATATGAGGCACTGGTGGCTGATATGAGGCCCTGGTGGCTGATATGAGGCACTGGGGGCTGAAAAGAGGCACTGGGGTGCTGAAGAGGGCATTGGGAGCTGAAAAGAGGCACCGGGGGGCTGATATGAGGCACTAGGGGGCTTAAGAGGGGCACTGGGGGCTGAAGAGTGGCACTGGGGGCTGATATGAGGCCCTGGGGCTCTTATCTGAGGTCTGATTGGGGGTCATTCACATTGGGGTCTGGTCTGAGGTCTTATGGGGGTCTTATTAACATTGGGGGTCTTATTGGGGCTGTCAGCTGAGGTCTGATTAACATTGGGGGTCTGATTTATTGGAGAATTAAACAAAGAAACAAGTTCAACATTATACATGAACATTTTACAGACACATACATATCCTGAAGGACATCAGGTATACAGTACATGCCATAATGGAACATATACAGAGAAGGGATAATCTGTATTTATTGAATAACTCAAAGATCAATTTCCAATTCTGCACAATGGTAATTAAAGGGAACATGTCAAAATGAAAATGCAGTGTAATCTGCAGGCAGCATATTATAGAGCAGAAAGAGCTGAGCTGATTAATATATAGTTTTGTGGTAAAAGATTCTGATTAAAATATGTATTTTGTTAATTTAAATTCTTGTTCATTCAGATCTTTGAAGATAAGGAGTTGGTCCTATCAGTGTACTGATGTCAAGGTAGGTAAGATAAGGGAAGGAAACAGAACACAACAAGGCAAACAAAACAACTGACTAGGCCCCAAATGCTAGGGAACAAAGGGGGCACCTCCTAGCAATCCCTAAAACACTTTCCCTAAGCTGCTATGCCCATGTACATATCTCAATGGTAAATATGCACATGCCCAGGTGTACCTAAGACTATAACACACTGAACCAAACCCTTAGCTGTAGGGAAGAGGGAAAGAGACACCCAGCTCCTTCAACAACCGAAGGAGCTAGCGTCATCCTAGAGGCCTAGTAAAAACAGACACAGAAGGAAAAATGGAAAAGGACTTATCTAGAGATGTGTTGGAGAAGATGATCCACCAAACTTCCAGAGCTCACACAAGGCAGAACTATAACCCGCAAAGGCTATAGGGAGAGGGAGGAATGAATAGCTTCACCAATTACCTAAAGAACAACACCTGGGAGGAGGTGGAATTCAGTTCAAACCCACAACAAAACAAACTGTCAGAACGAGTCACGTGCAGCAACATATTGCCTGCAAATTACACAACATTTTCATGGCGACAGGTTCCTTTAAGTGCTATGAGGAGCGGAAAAAGAGTCTAAAGAGTGGTATAGGCTGGCAGGTGAAATGAGAGTTATACCTTGGATCCCAGATATTAAGGAATGTCTTGGGATATTTCATATTCTTATAAACAACTCACTTTTATGGAACTATAGAGGCAACAAGGTTCTGGCAGTGAGAAAATATATGGGAGCGTCTATTCATCCATCTCATTGCAATAACTTTTTAAGCCATAAATAGAGTGAAACCCTTAATGCCATATCTTATCTAATCATGTGAAAAAGGGTTCCATAACTAATATGAATATTAAAGGGAAAAGGGGACATCCATATTGATTACCATTGCGGATAGGAAAGGGCGATAATAGAGTGCCATTAACTATGACAGAGGCAGAGGCATTAGAATACATGGAGAAGACTGGACTAGTATAAGGGTCTGGGCAGTTAAATTTGTGCATGACCTATCAGAGAAAATACCAATTGACGCTATCAAAAGCCTTCTCCATATCTGTGCCAAAAAGGTCTAGAGGATGTGCAGTGTCTTTGGAGTGAATTTTTTTTTTAAGGATTTGAGACTTATTATCCCTACCCTCCCTTCCCTGCACAAAACCCACTTGGTTTATATGTATCAACAAGGACAAGGATTGGGACTAGAGATTAACACATTTCTCAAAAATTCGATTTGGTCGGTTCGCTGAATTAACCCAAAAAATTTGATTTGATCGTAATTTTTTTCTGTTGAATATTATTAGAAAACAGCTATTTCCTGGCTGCAGAGAGACTGTATAGTGATGTAGAACACTGTGCCTTGCAAAAACACACGCATAGGGAGTCTGCTGTGGTAGTAAAACAATAATGTGAGTCAGTATGACACGCAGATGACAAGTGTCACTCTTAGAATCACTGCACACTTCAAGGGACTAAAACTGACCAAATAACTCAAGTGCAAACTCAGCCTTACAGGTCAATGTTAGCGTTAGGTATAAAGAACCGTGCAGAGGCCCAAGATCCTCCTATAGCGTAAAAGAGCACACTCCTTTTACACTGTTGTCAGCTGATTTCACAAAGATTTCTACAGAACCTGTTCTATTAAATGCATATAGATGTAGAGCCCCCCTGACAGAGTGGAGAGGGTGTCAGCAGTAAGTTTGTGTTGACATCACTGATAATTTTTCCCTACCTCTGATCTGTCAGAACAATAACCACCCAAAAATGGATCCTGTCTGTTGAGCATCTGCCTTCACTTGGTCAGCATTTGGTCAGTAATCTATCAGTATTGCTGAAACCCCCCAAAAAATAGAGTTGAGCGGACACCTGGATGTTCGGCTTTGATGGGTTCGGCCGAACTTCAGAAAAAAGTTTGGGTTCGGGACCCAAACTTGACCCAAACCTGAACCCCATTGAAGTCAATGTGGACCCGAACTTTGAGCACTAAAATGGCATGGCAAGTGCTCTGCAAGCAAATGTGGATAGGGAAATGACTTAAAATAACATAAAATACGTAAAAATGAAAAATAATAATCTTGCTCTAGGAGGACCAGGTCTATATGGAGTAGGAGGTTGAGGAGGCGGTGGATGTGGCGGTGTAGTTGGAAGAGGTTGCCTACACTGCTTTTTTGTTTTAAATGTATTTGTATATTTTTTTTAATTAGGGTACACCCCAAAACATTGGGAAATATAACCTGTGATAACCCCCTCCAGTCATGCTAAACACAAGTTCAGACAATACACTGGCTGCAGGGCAGGCCAGCACCTCCAAGGAATAAAGGGCAAGCTCAGGCCATGTGCCCAATTTGGAGACCCATAAGTTACAGGTGCTGACCCCTGTCAGTCAGTTCATATAGGCGTGTGCACACTTACTGCCCCACCATGTCGCACGTCCCCGTGGTACACCCCAAAACATTGGGAAATATAACCTGTGATAACCCCCTCCAGTCATGCTAAACACAAGTTCAGACAATACACTGGCTGCAGGGCAGGCCAGCACCTCCAAGGAATAAAGGGCAAGCTCAGGCCATGTGCCCAATTTGGAGACCCATAAGTTACAGGTGCTGACCCCTGTCAGTCAGTTCATATAGGCGTGTGCACACTTACTGCCCCACCATGTCGCACGTCCCCGTGATGTTCACGATCCATTTTGATATCTAATCTATCAACTTTTGATGTTTCTTTTATGCGCCTACCATGGTGATCACGGGTGGCGGGGAATCAGGGTTCCAGGCCAGAAAGGGAGCGTGAGAAAAAGAGACCACATCCAAGGGAGGATTCATTTTTTGTTTATTTAAAATTATAGAGTTGAAATATGGGAGAAATTATTAAAGCATAAAAGTGTGAAAACTTTTCAAAGTTTAAGCATTGAATGAAAGGATGTGGCGCACATTAATTACTGAATAATATATTAAATTTTATTCCCTGTCACCTATGCATAGCGGGTGTTTATTCACGTCTAAAATTTTATAATGTCAACCCAAGAATGAGAAACAGAAAAAAATATTAAAATGTATTAAGCTGTCAACTAGGTAGAGGAGGGGTATATTACACCCCAAAATTGGTGAATTTCACCAAAAAATTTAACTGACAATTTTTTTTAAAGCCTGTCTATTAGGTATAGCACTGGTACATCACACCCAAAAATTGGTGAATTTCACCAGAAAATGTAACTGACAAAATTATTATTATTTTTTTTTTCCGGTCTACTAGGTATAGGAGTGGTACATTACACCCAAACATTGTTGAATTTCACCAGAATATGTAACTGACAATTTATTTTATTTATTTTGTTTAACCCATCTACTAGATATAACAGTGGCAATATGCACCCCAAATTTTTTTTATTTCACCAGAAAATGTAACAGAATTTTTATTTATTTTATTTTACTGGTCTACTAGGATAGCAGTGGTACTATACACACCAAAATTGGTGAATTTCACCCTAAAATGTAAATGATTATTTTTTTTTTAACCAGCCTACTAGGTATAGCAGTGGTACTATACAGCCAAAAATTTGTGAATTTCACCCGGAAATGTTAATGACAAAGTAGTGAAATGATATAAAATAAAACATGTACATATAAATAAATAAAATTTTGATTTATGAGGTGGAGTTCCATATGGAGTAGGAGTTTGAGGAGGCAGTTGACACAGCGGAGTAGGTGGAAGCGGCAGTGTAGGAGGACGAGGTAGCCAACACAGGTTTTTGGTTTTAATTTAATTTTTTTAAATTAAGGTACACTCCAAAAGAGTGTGAAATATCCAAAATACAAACATGAACAATTGTGCTGAAGTATAACAATGTCTGGTTAGTGCCAGTATACATGTCTATTCTGGACATGGTATGGACAAGTCCTGAGGGATCCATGCCTGGTTCATTTTAATGAACGTGAGCTTGTCCACATTGGCTGTGGACAGGCGGCTGCGCTTGTCTGTGATGACGCTACCTTCCGTGCTAAGCACACGTTCAGAAAATACACTGGTTGCAGGGCAGGCCAGCACCTCCAAGGCGTAAAGGGCAAGCTCAGGCCATGTGCCCAATTTGGAGACCCAGAAGTTGAAGGGGGCAGACCCGTCATTCAGTACGTGTAGGTGTGTGCACACATACTGTTCCACCATGTTGGTGAAATGCTGCCTTCTGCTAAGACACTCCATATCAGCTGGTGGTGCTGGTTGTTGTGGCGTGCTGACAAAGCTTTTCCACATTTAGGCCATGCTAACCCTGCCTTCTGAGGTGCTGGCGGTGCCCCAGCTGCGTTGGCGACCTCTTCCTTGTCCTCTGCTGTCGCCTTGTGCTTCCACTGTACCCCCGATGTCAGATGGGAATGCCACCAGCAGTGCGTCTACTAGTGTGCGCTTGTACTCGTGCATCTTACGATCATGCTTCAGTGACGGAATTAAGGATGGTATGTTGTCCTTGTAATGGGGATCCAGCAGCATGGCCACCCAGTAATAAGCACAAGTTAGAATGTGGGCAACTCGGCGGTCGTTGCGGAGACACTGCAGCATGTAATCGTTCATGTGTGCCAGGCTGCCCAGAGGCAACAAAAAGCTGTCCTCTGTGGGAGGTGTATCTTCTATGTCCGCTGTATCCCCCCATCTACGCCCCCTAGTGATAGCCATGAGCTGGTTTGGGTGCCACCCTGCTGTGAACTTGGTTCCTTCTCCTCATCCTCCACCTCGTCATCCTCCAGAACTGTGCTCTGGCTGGACAATTGTGTACCTTGGGTTTGTGGGTGCAGGAACTCACCCTTGGAGCCACTTGGGAATGACTGGCTGGAAACCCCACGAAATGATATCTCTTTCTCGTCCTCCTCCTGTGCCACATCCTCTTCCAATATCGCCAGGAGCGTTTTTTCAAGGAGGCATAAAAGTGGGATAGTAACTCTGAGAACGGCGTTATCGGCACTGGCCATGTTGGTGGAGTACTCGAAACAGCGCAACAAGGAACACAGGTCTCGAATGGAGGCCCAGTCATTGGTTGTGAAGTGGTGCTGTTTCGCCGAGCAACTCACCCGTCATGCTGCAGCTGAAACTCTACTATTGCCTGGTGCTTCTCGCACAGTCTGGCCAGCATATGCAAGGTGGAGTTACACCTTGTGGGCACATCGCATATGAGGCGGTGAGCGGGAAGGCTGAAGTTACGCTGCAGCGCTGACAGGCGAGCAGCAGCAGGATGAGAACGCCGAAAGCACGCACAGACGGCCCGCACTTTATGCAGCAGCTCTGACATGTTGGGATAATTTTAAAGGAATCTCTGCACCACCAAATTCAGCACATGTGCCAGGCAAGGGATGTGCTTCAAACCGGCTAGTCCGAGAGCTTCTATGAGATTTTGCCCATTATCGCAAACCACCAGGCCGGGCTTGTGGCTGACTGGCACAAACCACTCATTGGTCTGTTGTTCAAGGCCCGTCCACAGCTCCTGCGCGGTGTGGGGTTTGTCCCCCAAACAGATAAGTTTTAAACTGCCTGCTGTCGTTTACCCCTGGCTGTGCTGAAGTTGGTGGTGAAGTTGTTACGCTGACCGGATGAGGAGCTGGTAGAGGATGAGGAAGCAAAGTAGGAGGAGGAAGCAACAGGAGGCAAACTGAAGCACCCTGCAATCCTCGGTGGTGGAAGGACATGCGCCAAACTGCTATCCGCCTCAGGCCCAGCCGCCACTGCATTAACCCAGTGTGCTTTTATGGACCTGACTGTGCTTACTGGTCCACGTATCCGTAGTAGGGTGCACCTTGCCACAGATGGCGTTGCGCAGTGCACACCTGATTTCGTCCCCTACTTGGTTGTAAGACTGATGGACAGACTGAAAGACTGATGTACATTGGCTGCAGGTGCCAACTGTGGTCTTTCAGCAGGAGACTGGGTGGGAGACAATGTGAAGGAACTAGATCCACTGTCAGCAAGCCAATCTACTATCGCATGTACTTGTTCAGGCCTCACCATTTGTAGAGCCGCATTAGGCCCGACCAAATAATGCTGCAGGTTCTGTCGCCTACTCACACCTGAGGAAGGGGTTTCACTTGTGCGTGTAGCTGGCACAGATCGACCACGTCCTCTCTCTGCAGCAGGAGCTCAACCAGCAGCACCACGACCTGGGCAACGACCCTTATTTGAAGCTCTCCTCATATTTTTTTGAATTTAGGATCTTGCCCTAAATGTGTGTTTAATTAATAGTAGAATAGAATGACAGTATGTAAAGGGTGTATCTCACACGGCCTAAACCAGACTAGGCCTCAATGAAAGTTTTTCTTTTTCCCAAAATGGCTGTATTTTAAATGGCTTTATTTCAAATGACTGAATCAAACCCCTGTATGTATAGGGTGTATCTCACACTGTCTAAACCAGTGTATGCCTGAATAAAATATTTTTTTGCCAAAAATAGCTTTATTTCAAATGGCTGTATTTCAAATGCCTGAATCAAACCCCTGTACATAGAGGGTGTTTCTCACAGGGCCTGAACAAGTGTAGGCCCCAATTAAAGATTTTTTTGCCCAAAATGGCTGTATTTCAAATGGATGTATTTCAAATGCCTTAATCAAACCCCTGTATGTAGAGGGTGTATCTCACACGGTCTATACCAGTGTAGGCCTGAATTCAATATTGGTGCACCAAATGGCGGTATTTGAAATGCCTGAATCAAACCCCTGTATGTAGATTGTGCATCTCACACGGTCTGAACTAGTGTAGGCCTGAATTAATTATTTATTTGCTCAAAATGGCTGTATTTCAAATGCCTGAATCAAACCCCTATATGAAGAGGGTGTATCTCACAGGGCCTAAACCAGTGTAGGCCTAAAATAAATATTTCTTTGCCCAAAATGGCTGTATTTCAAATGGCTGTATTTCAAATGCCTGAATCACACCCCTGTATGTAGAGGGTGTATCTCACATGGCCTGAACCAGTATAGGTCTGAATTGAATATTGGTGCACCAAATGGCTGTATTTCAAATTCCTGAATCAAACCTCTGTATGTAGAGGGTGTATCTTACTTGGTCTGAATCAGGATAGGAATGAATTAAATATGTATTTGCCCAAAATTGTTGAATTTCAAATGCCTGAATCAAACCCCTATACGTAGAGGGTGTATATCACACGGCCTGAACCAGTGTATGCCTGAATTAAATAATGGTGCACCAAATGGCTGTATTTCAAATGCCTGAATCAAACCCCTGTATGTAGAGGGTGTATCTCACACGTCCTGAACCAGTGTAGGCCTGAATTCAATATTGGTGCACCAAATGGCTATATTTCAAATGCCTGAATCAAACCCCTGTATGAAGAGGGTGTATCTCACACGGTCTGAACCTATGTAGGCCTGAATTAAATATTTATTTGCCCTAAATGGCTATATTTCAAATGGCTGTATTTCAAATGCCTGAATAAATCCCCTGTATGTAGAGGGTGTATCTCACATGGTCTGAACCAGTGTAGGCCTGAATTAAATATTTCTTAGCCCCAAATGGCTGTATTTCAAATGCCTGAATAAATCCCCTGTATGTAGAGGGTGTATCTCACACGGTATGAACCTATGTAGGCCTGAATTAAATATTACTTTGCCCTAAATGGCTGTATTTCAAATGGCTGTATTTCAAATGCCTGCATAAAAACCCCTGTATGTAGAGGGTGAATCTCACACGATCTGAACTAGTGTAGGCCTGAATGAAATATTTATTTGCCCAAAATGGCTGTATTTCAAATGCCTGAATCAAACCCCTGTACGTAGAGGGTGTATCTCACACGGCCTGAACCCATGTAGACCTAAATTAACCACTTCAGCCCCGCTAGGTGAAACCCCCTTCATGACCAGAGCACTTTTTACACTTCGGCACTACACTACTTTCACCGTTTATCGCTCGGTCATGCAACTTACCATACAAATGAATTTTACCTCCTTTTCTTCTCACTAATAGAGCTTTCATTTGGTGGTATTTTATTGCTGCTGGCATTTTTACTTTTTTTGTTATTAATCAAAATGTAACGATTTTTTTGCAAAAAAATGACATTTTTCCCTTTCAGCTGTAAAATTTTGCAAAAAAAGACGACATCCATATATAAATTTTTCGCCAAATGTATTGTTCTACATGTCTTTGATAAAAAAAAAATGTTTGGGCAAAAAAAAAATGGTTTGGGTAAAAGTTATAGCATTTACAAACTATGGTACAAAAATGTGAATTTCCGCTTTTTGAAACAGCTCTGACTTTCTGAGCACCTGTCATGATTCCTGAGGTTCTACAATGCCCAAACAGTAGAAAACCCCCACAAATGACCCCATTTCGGAAAGTAGACACCCTAAGGTATTCGCTGATGGGCATAGTGAGTTCATAGAACTTTTTATTTTTTGTCACAAGTTAGCGGAAAATGATGATGATTTTTATTTATTTATTTTTTCTTACAAAGTCTCATATTCCACTAACTTGCGACAAAAAATAAAAAATTCTAGGAACTCGCCATGCCCCTCACGGAATACCTTGGGGTGTCTTCTTTCCAAAATGGGGTCACTTGTGGCGTAGTTATACTGCCCTGGCAATTTAGGGGCCCATATGTGTGAGAAGAACTTTGCAATCAAAATGTGTAAAAAATGACCGGTGAAATCCAAAAGGTGCACTTTGGAATATGTGCCCCTTTGCCCACCTTGGCAGCAAAATAGTGTCACACATCTGGTATCGCCGTACTCAGGAGAAGTTGGGGAATGTGTTTTGGGGTGTCATTTTACATATACCCATGCTGGGTGAGAAAAATATCTTGGTCAAATGCCAACTTTGTATAAAAAAATGGGAAAAGTTGTCTTTTGCCAAGATATTTCTCTCATCCAGCATGGTTATATGTAAAATGGCACCCCAAAACACATTCCCCAACTTCTCCTGAGTACGGCGATACCAGATGTGTCACACTTTTTTGCTGCCAAGGTGGGCAAAGGGGCACATATTCCAAAGTGCACCTTTCAGATTTTGCAGGCCATTTTTTACACATTTTGATTGCAAGGTACTTCTCACACATTTGGGCCCCTAAATTGCCAGGGCAGTATAACTACGCCACAAGTGACCCCATTTTGGAAAGAAGACACCCCAAGGTATTCCGTGAGGGGCATGGCGAGTTCCTAGAATATTTTATTTTTTGTCACAAGTTAGCGGAAAATGATGATTTTTTTTCTTTTCTCTTTTTTCCTTACAAAGTCTCATATTCCACTAACTTGCGACAAAAAATAAAAAATTCTAGGAACTCGCCATGCCCCTCACGGAATACCTTGGGGTGTCTTCTTTCCAAAATGGGGTCACTTGTGGCGTAGTTATACTGCCCTGGCAATTTAGGGGCCCAAATGTGTGAGAAGTACTTTGCAATCAAAATCTGTAAAAAAATGACCGGTGAAATCCGAAAGGTGCACTTTGGAATATGTGCCCCTTTGCCCACCTTGGCATCAAAAAAGTGTCACACATCTGGTATCACCGTACTCAGGAGAAGTTGGGGAATGTGTTTTGGGGTGTCATTTTACATATACCCATGCTGGGTGAGAGAAATATCTTGGCAAAAGACAACTTTTCCCATTTTTTTATACAAAGTTGGCATTTGACCAAGATATTTTTCTCACCCAGCATGGGTATATGTAAAATGACACCCCAAAACACATTCCCCAACTTCTCCTGAGTACGGCGATACCAGATGTGTCACACTTTTTTGCTGCCAAGGTGGGCAAAGGGGCACATATTCCAAAGTGCACCTTTCGGATTTTGCAGGGCATTTTTTACACATTTTGATTGCAAAGTTCTTCTCACACATTTGGGCCCCTAAATTGCCAGGGCAGTATAACTACGCCACAAGTGACCCCATTTTGGAAAGAAGACACCCCAAGGTATTCCGTGAGGGGCATGGCGAGTTCCTAGAATTTTTTATTTTTTGTCGCAAGTTAGTGGAATATGAGACTTTGTAAGGAAAAAAGAAAAAAAAAGAAAAATCTTCATTTTCCGCTAACTTGTGACAAAAAATAAAAAATTCTAGGAACTCGCCGTGCCCCTCACGGAATACCTTGGGGTGTCTTCTTTCCAAAATGGGGTCACTTGTGGCGTAGTTATACTGCCCTGGCAATTTAGGGGCCCAAATGTGTGAGAAGTACTTTGCAATCAAAATCTGTAAAAAAATGACCGGTGAAATCCGAAAGGTGCACTTTGGAATATGTGCCCCTTTGCCCACCTTGGCATCAAAAAAGTGTCACACATCTGGTATCACCGTACTCAGGAGAAGTTGGGGAATGTGTTTTGGGGTGTCATTTTACATATACCCATGCTGGGTGAGAGAAATATCTTGGCAAAAGACAACTTTTCCCATTTTTTTATACAAAGTTGGCATTTGACCAAGATATTTTTCTCACCCAGCATGGGTATATGTAAAATGACACCCCAAAACACATTCCCCAACTTCTCCTGAGTACGGCGATACCACATGTGTGACACTTTTTTGCAGCCTAGATGCGCAAAGGGGCCCAAATTCCTTCTAGGAGGGCATTTTTAGACATTTGGATCCCAGACTTCTTCTCACACTTTCGGGCCCCTAAAAAGCCAGGGCAGTATAAATACCCCACATGTGACCCCACTTTGGAAAGAAGACACCCCAAGGTATTCAATGAGGGGCATGGCGAGTTCCTAGAATTTTTTTTTTTTTGCATAAGTTAGCGGATATTGATTTTTTTTTTTTTTTTTCTCACAAAGTCTCACTTTCCGCTAACTTAGGACAAAAATTTCAATCTTTCATGGACTCAATATGCCCCTCACGGAATACCTTGGGGTGTCTTCTTTCCGAAATGGGGTCACATGTGGGGTATTTATACTGCCCTGGCTTTTTAGGGGCCCTAAAGCGTGAGAAGAAGTCTGGAATATAAATGTCTAAAAATGTTTACGCATTTGGATTCCGTGAGGGGTATGGTGCGTCCATGTGAGATTTTTTTTTTTGACACAAGTTAGTGGAATATGAGACTTTGTAAGGAAAAACAAAAACAAAAACAAACAAAAAATTTCCGCTAACTTGTGCCAAAAAAAATGTCTGAATGGAGCCTTACCAGGGGGGGAGTGATCAATGACAGGGGGGTGATCAATGACAGGGGGGGTGATCACCCGTATAGACTCCCTGATCACCCCCTGTCATTGATCACCCCCCCTGTAAGGCTCCATTCAGACATCCGCATGATTTTTTACGGATCCATGGATACATGTATCGGATCCACAGAACGCATGCGGACGTCTGAATGGAGCCTTACAGGGGGGTTATCAATGACAGGGGGTGATCAGGGTGATCACCCCCCTGTCACTGATCACCCCCCCTGTAAGGCTCCATTCAGACATCCGCATGATTTTTTACGGATCCATGGATACATGTATCGGATCCACAGAACGCATGCGGACGTCTGAATGGAGCCTTACAGGGGGGTTATCAATGACAGGGGGTGATCAGGGTGATCACCCCCCCTGTAAGGCTCCATTCAGACATCCGCATGATTTTTTACGGATCCATGGATACATGTATCGGATCCACAGAACGCATGCGGACGTCTGAATGGAGCTTTACAGGGGGGTTATCAATGACAGGGGGTGATCAGGGTAATCAGGGTGATCACCCCCCTGTCACTGATCACCCCCCCTGTAAGGCTCCATTCAGACATCCGCATGATTTTTTACGGATCCATGGATACATGTATCGGATCCACAGAACGCATGCGGACGTCTGAATGGAGCCTTACAGGGGGGTTATCAATGACAGGGGGTGATCAGGGTAATCAGGGTGATCACCCCCCTGTCACTGATCACCCCCCCTGTAAGGCTCCATTCAGACATCCGCATGATTTTTTACGGATCCATGGATACATGTATCGGATTCACAGAACGCATGCGGACGTCTGAATGGAGCCTTACAGGGGGGTTATCAATGACAGGGGGGTGATCAGGGAGTGTATATGGGTGATCACCCGCCTGTCATTGATCACCCCCTGTAAGGCTCCATTCAGACGTCCGCATGTGTTTTGCGGATCCGATCCATGTATCCATGGATCCGTAAAAATCATGCGGACGTCTGAATGGAGCCTTACAGGGGAGTGATCAATTACAGGCGGGTGATCAATGACAGGGGGTGATCAGGGAGTGTATATGGGTGATCACCCGCCTGTCATTGATCACCCCCCTGTAAGGCTCCATTCAGACGTCCGTATGCTTTTTGCGGATCCGATCCATGTATCCGTGGATCCGTAAAAATCATACGGACGTCTGAACGGAGCCTGACAGGGGGGTGATCAATGACAGGGCGGTGATCAATGACAGGGGGGTGATCAGGGAGTTTATATGGGGTGATCATGGGTGATCAGGGGTTTATAAGGGGTTAATAAGTGACGGGGGGGGGGGGTAGTGTAGTGTGGTGTTTGGTGCGACTGTACTGACCTACCTGAGTCCTCTGGTGGTCGATCCTAACAAAAGGGACCACCAGAGGACCAGGTAGGAGGTATATTAGACGCTGTTATGAAAACAGCGTCTAATATACCTGTTAGGGGTTAAAAAATTCGGATCTCCAGCCTGCCAGCGAACGATCGCCGCTGGCATGCTGGAGATCCACTCGCTTACCTTCCGTTCCTGTGAGCGCGCGCGCCTGTGTGCGCGCGTTCACAGGAAATCTCGCGTCTCGCGAGATGACGCATATATGCGTGACTGTGCGCCAGCCTGCCACCTCCGGAACGCACATGTGCGTTAGGCGGTCCGGAAGTGGTTAAATATTTATTTGCCCAAAATGTCTGTATTTCAAATGGCTGTATTTCAAATGCCTGAATCAAACCCCTGTATGTAGAAGGTGTATCTCACACGGTCTCAACCAGTGTAGGCCTAAATTAAATATTTATTTGCCCAAAATGGCTGTATTTCAAATGCCTGTATTTAATATGTCTATATCAAACCCCTGTATGTAGAGGGTGTATCTCACGCGGTCTGTACCAGTGTAGGCCTGAATTAAAGATTTCTTTGACCAAATGGCTGTATTTCAAATGGCTGTATTTCAAATGCCTGAATCAAACCCCTATATGAAGAGGGTGTATCTCATAAGGCCTGAACCAGTGTAGGCCTAAAATAAATATTTCTTTGCCCAAAACGGCTGTGTTTCAAATGGCTGTATTTCAAATGCCTGAATCACACCCCTGTAAGTAGTGGGTGTTTCTCACATGGTCTGAACTAGTGAAGACCTGAATTAAATATAGAGATGTTGCGAACATAAAATTTTCAGTTCGCGAACGGCGAATGCGAATTTCCTCAAAGGTTCGCGAATGGGCGAACCGCCATAGAATTCAATGAAGGTGAATTTTAAAACCTACAGGGACTCTTTCTAGCCACAGTAGTGATGGAAAAGTTGTTTCAAGGGGACTAACATCTGGACTGTGGCATGCCGAAGGGGGATCCATGGCAAAACTCCCATGGAAAATTACATAGTTGACGCAGAGTTGGATAGGGGCATAAATCACCTAACAATCCTAAATTGTTTTGAACATCATGGTTTAAAACATCCAGTGTGTGTATACGATCAGGTATGCTGTTGTATCGATCAGGTAGTGTAAGGGTTACGCCCGCTTCACAGACATTGACAGACCAAACTCCCCTTTTAATGCACCGCAAACAACCGCAAACAGTCCATTTGCCCAACTGCAAACTCCCCATTTGCACAAGGTTGGATACCAAGCTAGCCATTTCCCGTTGATGTCATTGAAGGTTTCTTCCTCCACCCAGCCACGTACAACACCAAGGGTCACCAAAAGGTGAATTAAAAAAGATTTTTCGAACGGGGAGATGGTTAAAAAAACGCTGGCTCCCTCCCCTTTGTTTGAATCCACGGTCACTGCGTCTGCGCCGTGCAATTTACTGTCACACCCGATATGAGTTGTATTTTCTGTAGTTCTCTTCTCATCAGTTTAATCCCTGTTACGTCCCATATCAGGGATTGCCTTTTGTGAAAAGAAATTTAGGCCGAGTACCTTCGACTGGAGATGGAAAAAGCAGCTTGGTCGGTCCTCTTACTCCCAAGTTGGGGCACTGCGCGTGCACGGAGCAATGTGCTGTGACACCCTATATGAGTGGTGTCTTAACTAGTACTATTCCTATCAGTTTAATCCCTGAGTCGAATTGATTAACCATTGTCGAATTAACGAACCATTACAACATCCTTAAATAATTTTGTTCTGAGCTCTGTACTTTCTTTGTATTGTAATTGATGGGGATTTTTTAAATTGTCTGCATTATTTCTAAAAAACCTATTAAGAGACTTTATTCAGATTTTTTTTATGTATTAAAAACCTATACAACTTAAAAAAAATAAAAAAAATTAAAATAAAATTAATGTTTTTTTCCATGAAAAATTATCCGGCCAATCGCTTTTGGTCTGATCATAATTAAGCAACGGCCTTATCACCTGGGGTATGGCAACATTGCCAACACACTCATGATCACTTCATTGTGATACGCAAGCCCCTTCACCACAACAAGGTAAAGATCACGAAGGGGAATTGACATTTGTATGTGCCTTTTTTTTTTTGCATACACAGTGCAGCACCAGAGGACAGAAAAATGAGGTGTGTACACATGCCTGAGAAACAATGGTATTGTTGCAGCCGCTGTTATAGCAGCGGATGGAAAAATGTATGTTTTCCAGGCAGAAAGGTGACTAAAACATTGCAGCTTGAAAGATAGTTGGTTGCGGAGAATTCATGAAAGTCATCCGGTATGCAGACATTAAATACAGCAGCGTGGGGACCATTTTGAGGCCAAGGCATGTCATCAGGCCTATTGTTAATCAAACTTATCCCCCACTGTCAGTCCCTTCAGGATCCATGCCTCATTCATCTTAATAAAGGTGAGGTAATCAACACTTTTCTGACCGAGGCAACTTCTCTTGTCAGTGACAATACCTCCTACTGCACCGAAGGTCCTTTCTGACAGGACACTTGAAGCGGGGCAGGCCAGAAGTTCTATCGCAAACTGGGATAGCTCAGGTGACAGGTCAAGCCTGCACACCCAGTAGTCAAGGGGTTCATCGCTCCTCAGAGTGTCGATATCTGCAGTTTAGGCGAGGTTGTCTGCTACCTGTCGGTCGAGTCGTTCTCTAAGGCTGGATCTCGAAGGGCTGTGGCGATGTGTAGGACTGAAAAAGCTCTGCATGTCCTCCATCAACAACTCATCTGTAAAGCGTCCTGTCCTTGCCACCGTGGTCGTGGTAGGAGGAGGATTGCTTTCACCTCTTCCCCAGTTAGATTCCCGTTGTGCTGTGACATCCCCCTTATAAGCTGTGTAAAGCATTTTATTTGTTTTGTTTTGAACTGCTGCATCCTTTCCGACTTTTTTGGTAACATTTCCACCACTTTCTGCTTATACAGGGGGTCAAGTAGCGTGGCCACCCAGTACAGGTCGTTCTCCTTCATTCTTTTTATACGAGGGTCCCTCAACAGACATGACAGCATGAAAGACCCCATTTGCACAAGGTTGGATGCCGAGCTACTCATTTCCTGATCCTCGTCCTCACTGATGTCATTGACGGTCTGTTCTTCCCCCCAGCCACGTACAACACCACGGGTCCCAGATAGGTGACAACAACGAGCACCCTGGGATGCCTGCTGTGGTTGGTCTTCCTCCTCCTCAAAGCCACATTCCTCCTCTGACTCCTCTTCCTCATACTCCTCTTCCATCGTTGCCGCAGGTCCGGCAAGCGATGATGACAAGGCTGTTTCTGGTGGTGATGGTGACCACAACTCTTCCTCTTCAAACTCATCTACAGCCTAATCCAGCAGTCTTCGCAGGGCATGCTCCAGGAAGAAAACAAATGGGATGAGGTCGCTGATGGTGCCTTCGGTGCGACTGACTAGGTTTGTCATCTCCTCAAAAGGACGCATGAGCCTACAGGCATTGCGCATGAGCGTACAGTAACGTGGCAAAAAAATTCCCAGCTCTGCAGAGGCTGTCCTAGCACCCTGGTCATACAAATACTCGTTGACGGCTTTTTCTTGTTGGAGCAGGCGGTCGAACATTAGGAGTGTTGAATTCCAACGTGTCGGGCTGTCGCAAATCAAGCGCCTCACTGGTATGTTGTTTCGGCGCTGAATATCGGAAAAGTGTGCCATGGCCGTATAGGAACGGCTTAAATGGCCACACACCTTCCTGGCCTGCTTGAGGACGTCCTGTAAGACTGGGTACTTAGACACAAAGCGTTGTACGATGAGATTCAACACATGTGCCATGCACGGCACATGTGTCAACTTGCCCAAATTCAATGCCGCCAACAGATTGCTTCCATTGTCACAAACCACTTTCCCGATCTCCAGTTGGTGCGGGTGAGCCACTGATCCACCTGTGCGTTCAGGGCGGACAGGAGTGCTGGTCTGGTGTGGCTCTCTGCTTTCAGGCAAGTCAACCACAAGACAGCATGACACTGTCGTATCCGGGATGTGGAATAGCCCCTGGGGAGCTGGGGGTATTCAGTTGATGTGCAGCCAGATGCCGCAGCAGAAGAGGACTCAGTCGAGGAGGTTATCGAAGAGGATGGAGTAGGAGGAGTAGAGGAAGTGGCAGTAGGCCTGCCTGCAAGTGAAGGCGGTGTCACCAACTCCGCTGCAGAGCCACGAATTCCATGCTTGTCAGCCGTCAGCAGGTTGACCCAATGCGCAGTGTACGTGATATACCTGCCCTGACCGTGCTTTGCAGACCAGGTATCAGTGGTCTGATGGACCCTTGCCCCAACACTGTATGCCAGAGATGCCATGACTTCCTTTTCAATAACAGATTAGAGGTTTGGGATTGCCTTTTTAGAAAAAAAAATTGTCTGGGTACCTTCCACTGTGGTGTCCCAATAGCGACAAATTTTTTGAAGGCCTCAGACTCCACCAGCTGGTATGGTAAAAGCTGGCGGGCTAAGAGTTCCGTCAAGCCAGCTGTCAGACGCCGGGCAAGGGGGTGACTCTGTGACATTGGCTTCTTACGCTCAAACATTTCCTTGACAGACACCTGACTGTGGGCAGATGAGATGGAACTGCTGAAGGTGAGAGGCGGAGTGGCGGGTGGTTGAGAGGGGGCAAGGAGGATAGCAGTGGTTGACGTGGCTGAAGATGCTGGACCAGGAGGAGGATGGTGGCTTTGAGTTTGTGTGCTGATTGTACTCATGTGTTGATCCCATTGTCGTTTGTGATATGAGATCATGTACCTTCGCAAAGCAGTTGTACCGAGGTGGGTGTTGGACTTCCCACGACTCAGTTTCTTTTGGCACAGTTTGCAAATGGCATTGCTGTTATCAGAGGCAGACACACAAAAAAAAAAATGCCACACTTCTGAGCTTTGCAATGACAGCATTCTGGTGGTGGCAACAGCATGCATTGATTGGCATGGTATCTGGCTGACCCCAGGTGCCGATACATGCTGTCTGACTGTGCCACTAGCCCCTTGCAACGAGTCCCCCTGCTTCCAACTCGTCTCCTCCTTCTCTCTGTCTCCCCTTCTGAACTTTCCCCCTCTTCTTCTTCTCTTCAAGCAGGCACCCACGTGGCATCCACGGACACATCGTCATCATCAACCACTTCACTTGTATCTGACACCTAAGCAAAGGAAGCAGCAGCGGGTACAACATCATCATCATCATCACACTGTACGTCCATGTGAGTAATCCTGCCTGACTGAGACATATCCCTGTTATCTACATCCTCTGGCAATAATGGTTGCGCATCACTAATTTCATCTAACTGATGTGTAAATAACTATTCTGACAGATCAAGTGAAGCGGCTTTGGTGGCTGTGGTGGTAGTGGTGGTGTTGGTGGCGGCGGGCGGAAGAGTGGTAACATGAGAGCAGGTGACCGAAACTGAGCTGGAGGAGGATGGTGCATCAAGGTTCTTAGCGGAAGCTGTTGAAGATTGGGTGTCCTGTGTAAACCAGTCAACTATGTCCTCAGAATTTTTGGGGTTCAGGGTACGTGGCTGTCACGGAAGGTGTACAGGAAACTAGAAGACACAAAATGAAGATCCGACTGACTGGATCCAAAACTAAGGAACAAAAGGGAGAGCCCTGCATCAGACCTGGTTCTCTCCCTAACTGCTCATTCTATGCGAAAATCCCAATGGTAGATGATCGCATATCCTCGTATCTCGACTGTATAACACCTGAACACCCTATAATAGTGAGGGGACACGACCACCGGCTCCCTACACTTGATACGGAGGGAGTCAGGGTCACCTGGGATCCAGCAAACAGGAAAACACAAATGAACAAACAAAACTTATCTGTAGAAGACTCAGAAGTAGGATCAGCATGCACACACTCCAGGAAGGAATATAAACCGCAAAGTGATGCGGTATGAGGAGGGATTTAATGGGATGCAATCAGTGCAACTACATGACAGCTGAGAGAGGCTAACGAGATGAGAAAATGAAAGCAAAACAAAAGGAACCTCAAGGAGGAGGTTCTGAAGGACGTCTGTCAGAGCTTCTCAGATGTCTGGTGGTGACAGTGGCCTCTGAACACTGGGCATTATTCCAGGGACAGTGGAAATCACAGCACCATGACCACGACAGCCCATGCGGGGTGGCCTGCCTCTGCCTGTCATTATTTATTTTTAGATAAGTGATACTATGTGTGCAAGGTACTGTTCCACCCTATATAAGTGGTGGGCAGTGGGCACAGTACAGTCTGTGTGGGCCTGACACACACCACTGGCTTGCAACTGCGATTATATTTATTACAGAGAAATAATAAATTGACTATAGTTTTATCTGCAAGGTATTGTGACACCCTGTAACGGTATGAGTGGTTGGCTGGCCAGTGGTCAGACACTCACTGGCTTTCAACTGCGATTATATTTATTACAGAGAAAAAATAAATTGACCTTTTTTTATCTGCAATGTATTGTAACACCCTGTATGCACACAGTACAGTCTGTGGGCCAGAAACTCACTGGCTTGCAACTGCGATTATATCACAGAGAAAAAATAAATTGACTTTTTTTTTTATCTGCAAGGTATTGTGACACCCTGTATGAATGGTGTGCACACAGTAAAGTCTGTGGGCCAGACACTCACTGGCTTGCAACTGCGATTATATCGCAGAGAAAAAATGCATTTACTTTTTTTTATCTGCAAGGTATTGTGACACCCTGTAACGGCATGATTGGTGGCCTGGCCAGTGGCCACAGTACAGTCTTTGGGCCAGACACTCACTGGCTTGCAAATGCGATTATATCACTGAGAAAAAATAAATTGACTTTTTTTATCTGCAAGGTTTTGTGACACCCTGTATGAATGGTGTGCACACAGTACAGTATGTGAGCCTGCAGCCTCTCACTGTCTGACAACTGCGATTATATCACAGATAAAAAAATAAATAGTTTTTTTTTTTATCTGCAAGGTATTGTGACACCCTGTAATGGTATGAGTGGTGGCCTGGCCAGTGGCCACAGTACAGTCTGTGGGCCAGACACTCACTGGCTTTCAACTGCGATTATATTTATTACAGAGAAAAAATAAATTGACTTTTTTTTATCTGCAAGATATTGTGACACCCTGTATGAATGGTGTGCACACAGTACAGTCTGTGGGCCAGACACTCACTGGCTTGCAACTGCGATTATATCACAGAGAAAAAATTAATTGACTTTTTTTTATCTGCAAGGTATTATGACACCCTGTAACGGTATGAGTGGTGGCCTGGCCAGTAGCCACAGTACAGTCTGTGGGCCAGACACTCACTGGCTTGCAACTGCGATTATATCACAGAGAAAAAATAAATTGACTTTTTTTATCTGCAATGTATTGTGACACCCTGTATGAATGGTGTGCACACAGTACAGTCTGTGGGCCAGACACTCACTGGCTTGCAACTGCGATTATATCACAGAGAAAAAATAAATTGACTTATTTTTATCTGCAAGGTATTGTGACACCCTGTATGAATGGTGTGCACACAGTACAGTATGTGAGCCTGCAGCCTCTCACTGTCTGACAACTGCGATTATATCACAGAGAAAAAAAGAAATTGTTTTTTTTTTATCTGCAAGGTATTGTGACACCCTGTAATGGTATGAGTGGTGGCCTGGCCAGTGGCCACAGTACAGTCTGTGGGCCAGACACTCACTGGCTTTCAACTGCGATTATATCACAGAGAAAAAATAAATTGACTTGTTTTTTATCTCCAAGGTATTGTGACACCCCATATGAATGGTGTGCACACAGTACAGTCTGTGGGCCTGCAGCCTCTCACACACAGGCAGGCAACTGCAATATATACAATCACCTAAAGAATTATTAGGAACACCATACTAATACGGTGTTGGACCTCTTTTGCCTTCAGAACTGCCTTAATTCTACGTGGCATTGATTCAACAAGGTGCTGATAGCATTAATAAAGAAATGTTGGCCCATATTGATAGGATAGCATCTTGCAGTTGATGGAGATTTGAGCGATGCACATCCAGGGCACTAAGCTCCCGTTCCACCACATCCCAAAGATGCTCTATTGGGTTGAGATCTGGTGACTGTGGGGGCCATTTTAGTACAGTGAACTCATTGTCATGTTCAAGAAACCAATTTGAAATGATTCAAGCTTTGTGAAATGGTGCATTATCCTGCTGGAAGTAGCCATCAGAAGATGGGTACATGGTGGTCATGAAGGGATGGACATGGTCAGAAACAATGCTCAGGTAGCCCGTGGCATTTAAGCGATGGCCAATTGGCACTAAGGGGCCTAAAGCGTGCCCAGAAAACATCCCCCACACCATTACACCACCACCACCAGCCTGCACAGTGGTAACAAGGCATGATGTATACATGTTCTCATTCTGTTTACGCCAAATTCGGACTCTACCATTTGAGTGTCTCAACAGAAATCGAGACTCATCGGACCAGGCAACATTTTCCCAGTCTTCAACAGTCCAATTTTGATGAGCTTGTGCAAATTGTAGCCTCTTTTTCCTATTTGTAGTGGAGATGATTGGTACCCGGTGGGGTCTTCTGCTGTTGTAGCCAATCCGCCTCAAGGTTGTGCGTGTTGTGGCTTCACAAATGCTTTGCTGCATACCTCGGTTGTAATGAGTGGCTATTTCAGTCAACGTTGCTCTTCAATCAGCTTGAATCAGTCGGCCCATTCTCCTCTGACCTCTAGCATCAACAAGGCATTTTCGCCCATAGGACTGCCGCATACTGGATGTTTTTCCCTTTTCACACCATTCTTTGTAAACCCTAGAAATGGTTGTGCTTGAAAATCCCAGTAACTGAGCAGATTGTGAAATACTCAGACCGGCCCAACTGGCACCAACAACCATGCCACGCTCAAAATTGCATAAATCACCTTTCTTTCCCATTCTGACATTCAGTTTGGAGTTTAGGAGATTGTCTTGACCAGGATCACAACCCTACATGCATTGAAGCAACTGCCATGTGATTGGTTGACTAGATAATCGCATTAATGAGAAATAGAACAGGTGTTCCTAATAATTCTTTAGGTGAGTGTATATATATATATATATATATATATATATATAGAAAAGGAAAGTCCGCAGCACTCCTTTAAGTAAAAAAGTGAAATTTATTCACACATGTCAAACAACGTTTCGGTCCTCTCACAGGACCTTTTTCAAGTCAAGTGAACAAAAAAGTGCATAGTGCCGAAGTAAATACAACTCTACAGCATGACACAATCCATTATCAGCCAATAGAGTACTAGTGCACTCCCATTCATGGGTGGACTACAATTCATATGATTAACTCCATCTGTTACCGTACATACCAACTTCAGTCGGAGTATATCAGTGATACATTCAATAATAATTCATCATCATATGTGTACATGAGTGTATATAATAAAGTGAACCGTGCAAATTTAAAAACAAAGTCCTTGACTGTATTACCTTGCCTTAGGCCTGATGGAGAACCGAGATAGTTTGTGGAGAAGGCGTCTCTACTTGTGTCAGAACACGCCACTCATCCGCGTCCTCTACTCCTTACTGCGCATGTATTCAACCCCCTTCTGTTCACGCAGCTTCTAATACTCCCACGTCGCCTCTACGGTGGACACCAGCGTGATGACGTACGGTCGATCACGTCCAGGCGCCGCGCACAGACAAGTCTGCGTCAGCGTATAGACAGATCGTCCGCACCCCATCACGAGTCCATATCCACCATCTTACTTCAGGCAATGTTTTTGGGCAATAATCTCATGCCTCCATAACTCCCATATTTATCTCGTCTCCATCCAAACCAGGCCCGGCACTGGCAAAAAGTCAGCATGCATATATATCTTTAGTTCAGACAAATCATTGTAGCTTCCATTTAATTCACCACATATAGAGAGCAGACAACATCAGAGTATAGGCCATGTAAGATGGATATCTAGCTAACCATTCCTCCTGTCACCCTAAATTCTACATTTAACCCTTTGGGTTTTAGGGTATCAAGCCGAAAAATCCACCTTAATTCAGTTTTTTTTAATTTGCTTAATCGATCACCTCCTCTTTCCAATGGTTTAACATGGTCTATAATCATAAATTTCAAGTCACTTTCTTTATGATTCTTTTCGGCAAAATGCTTTGATACAGGCAAATCTCTTCTTTTATTCCTGATGGATTGCCTATGGTTATTTAACCTAGTCTTTAGATCACAAGTGGTTTCACCAACATATAATTTTTTACAAGGGCACCATAGTACATATATCACCCATGACGAATCACAGGTGAGATAATGCCCTATATCAAAGGTCTCGCCCGTGTCTGGATGTGCGAACGTCGATCCCTTGACCATCTGTTTACAGTTCACACATCCCAGACACGGGAAAGAGCCCGTGCGCCTTGTTTTAAGAAATGTCTGTCTAAATTGTCCTTTGTCTGGTACTTTGGAGTGTACTACCTTATCCCTGATGTTGCCTGCTCTTCTATATGCCATCATCGGCACACTTTTAAATGCAGCAACATTTGGGTGTCCACTGCTCAATAAACTCCAATGTCGCCTTACAATTTTTTCAATTTCGGGACTCAACTCATTATATGATGATACAAACGGCAATCTATCATTAGTTTTTCTATTTTTCGGGGTCAATAACTCATCTCTGGGGATTTTTTTAGCCCTTTCTGCATGTCTTTTCACTAACTTTCTAGGGTATCCCCTATCTATAAAAGATTGTTCCATATTTTTCATTGCTGAGCACATATTCTCATCTTTATCGACAATTCTCCGCACCCGGAGCATTTGGTCGTGCTTAAAAGTAAATTGCAGGACACTGAACAACAGCTGAAGGCAACTGTGTCCACTAATGAGGCTGACACATTTCTAGAGAAACAACGATCTTTTTTGGATAAAATGCGGAAAGACCTGGAGGAGGTCAAAAGATCAAAATGGCATAGAGATCAGAGTGATTATACGTCTGGCCATGTATATGTCTGGGAGCAACCCTGGCGTATGGACAGGGGTACTTTACCAAAAAAAGCACCTAAACGCAATAAAGAAACCAACAAATGGGTGAGAAACAAAGATGCCAATGACGACTTCAATTCTAGTCAATCTGGAACTTTTTTAGGCCCACGAGTTGCTATGGGAGACGCCCCACGAGAAGGGGAGGGCTCAGACATAGAAGAGCCTGGAAAAACCAGAGCGCAGAGATTAATGAGGACCAACAACTCCAAACAGATGAATACAAACAAGAAAAAATAGAATCGAATGTGGTGGTTAACATCTCATCCCATACATTGACTGAGCATGAATTGAAAGCCCTAAACAAGGGATTGTCCTTTTGCCCACAGGCTAGGCCGGATTGGTTTCAGTTGGAACTGGACTTGAACCGCCTCCTCAGGAATCTTAAACTGAGGGTGTGGTTCGACTCCGGTTCCACTGATGCCATGAATGTGAATGCTAATGAACCTGGCAATGCTGATGGTCAGCTTACTTTGAAACAGTTTGATTTGTATTTAAAAAGTGATTTTGTTCCACTTGTTAATTCACATGCCTTAGAATGTTTTTCTGAAGCGGTCAAAAGAGACGTAGCTATGTTGAGAAAAAGCACTCATCCCAGTATGTATATGAGGCCAAACATTTCGACACAGGAAATGTCTGCATTGGAGGGATTGTCCAGTAACCCCGATCTCACCATTAAGCCCGCGGATAAGGGTGGTGGGATCGTGGTGATGGACACCACTCAATATGTTAATGAGATAAGAAGGCAATTGAGCGAACCTGGCGTCTACGAGCCATTGGCCAGGGACCCCAGGTTCGACATTGCAAGGAAAATTGATGCACATTTGACTGAGGCGATGCAGAGTGGCATTATTGATAGACAACTTAAGGATTTTTTGGTGGTGAAGTCCCCGGTTACACCCACGATATATGCATTACCAAAGATACATAAAAGGTTGGTTGACCCTCCAGGTCGGCCGATAATCTCGGGTAGGGGGTCTATACTATCTAATATCAATGTATTTCTGGATAAGATACTGAGAGAATATGCTATGGGTGCTGGATCGTATGTTAGGGATACCGGAGACTTCATCACCAAGATTAAAGGGATGCAGGTACCAAAGGGGGCTATTATAGCCTCCTTTGACATAGTGTCGTTATACACCTCGATTGACCACAATAAAGGCATGTCGGCTGTAGCGGAGATGTTGGCACGTTCAGAGCATCCCGCTCCAGTACGAAAATTTATATTGACATTGTTGGAATTGTCCTTGAGGAACAATTATTTCGTGTTCCAGGGACAATTTTTCTTGCAAAAGATGGGCGCGGCGATGGGCTCTAATGCCGCGCCCACTTATGCAAATATTTTTGTGCGGTCATTTGAGGAACGTCTCGTCTATGTATCTCCCCACTTCAATCAAGTTTTGTCGTGGTGGAGATACATAGATGACATTTTCCTCATTTGGGGTGGCACCATGGATCAGTTGATGGATTTTCACGTACACTTGAACTCCCTTGACCGGGAGATCCAGTTTACGTTAACGGCATCGACTGACCGGGTGCAATACTTGGATACACAAGTATATATTGAGGATGAACAGGTACATATGGATTTAAACATTAAGGCCACAGACAAGAATACATTGTTGCATTTCACTAGTGGGCATCCAAGAAGGATGGTAGATTCTCTGCCGTTTAGCCAAATGCTCCGGGTGCGGAGAATTGTTGATAAAGATGAGAATATGTGCTCAGCAATGAAAAATATGGAACAATCTTTTATAGATAGGGGATACCCTAGAAAGTTAGTGAAAAGACATGCAGAAAGGGCTAAAAAAATCCCCAGAGATGAGTTATTGACCCCGAAAACTAGAAAAACTAATGATAGATTGCCGTTTGTATCATCATATAATGAGTTGAGTCCCGAAATTGAAAAAATAGTAAGGCGACATTGGAGTTTATTGAGCAGTGGACACCCAAATGTTGCTGCATTTAAAAGTGTGCCGATGATGGCATATAGAAGAGCAGGCAACATCAGGGATAAGGTAGTACACTCCAAAGTACCAGACAAAGGACAATCTAGACAGACATTTCTTAAAACAAGGCGCACGGGCTCTTTCCCGTGTCTGGGATGTGTGAACTGTAAACAGATGGTCAAGGGATCGACGTTCGCACATCCAGACACGGGCGAGACCTTTGATATAGGGCATTATCTCACCTGTGATTCGTCATGGGTGATATATGTACTATGGTGCCCTTGTAAAAAATTATATGTTGGTGAAACCACTTGTGATCTAAAGACTAGGTTAAATAACCATAGGCAATCCATCAGGAATAAAAGAAGAGATCTGCCTGTATCAAAGCATTTTGCCGAAAAAAATCATAAAGAAAGTGACTTGAAATTTATGATTATAGACCATGTTAAACCATTGGAAAGAGGAGGTGATCGATTAAGCAAACTAAAAAAAACTGAATTAAGGTGGATTTTTCGGCTTGATACCCTAAAACCCAAAGGGTTAAATGTAGAATTTAGGGTGACAGGAGGAATGGTTAGCTAGATATCCATCTTACATGGCCTATACCCTGATGTTGTCTGCTCTCTATATGCGGTGAATTAAATGGAAGCTACAATGATTTGTCTGAACTAAAGATATATATGCTATGCTGACTTTTTGCCAGTGCCGGGCCTGGTTTGGATGGAGACGAGATAAATATGGGAGTTATGGAGGCATGAGATTATTGCCCAAAAACATTGCCTGAAGTAAGATGGTGGATATGGACTCGTGATGGGGTGCGGACGATCTGTCTATACGCTGACGCAGACTTGTCTGTGCGCGGCGCCTGGACGTGATCGACCGTACGTCATCACGCTGGTTTCCACCGTAGAGGCGACGTAGGAGTATTAGAAGCTGCGTGAACAGAAGGGGGTTGAATACATGCGCAGTAAGGAGTAGAGGACGCGGATGAGTGGCGTGTTCTGACACAAGTAGAGACGCCTTCTCCACAAACTATCTCGGTTCTCCATCAGGCCTGAGGCAAGGTAATACTAGTCAAGGACTTTGTTTTTAAATTTGCACGGTTCACTTTATTATATACACTCATGTACACATATGATGATGAATTATTATTGAATGTATCACTGATATACTCCGACTGAAGTTGGTATGTACGGTAACAGATGGAGTTAATCATATGAATTGTAGTCCACCCATGAATGGGAGTGCACTAGTACTCTATTGGCTGATAATGGATTGTGTCATGCTGTAGAGTTGTATTTACTTTCGGCACTATGCACTTTTTTGTTCACTTGACTTGAAAAAGGTCCTGTGAGAGGACCGAAACGTTGTTTGACATGTGTGAATAAATTTCACTTTTTTACTTAAAGGAGTGCTGCGGACTTTCCTTTTCTACTGAATTTGTCCCATATCGAGGGACCACCACGGGCACCTGCACTATTATATTTGCATTGAAGGGAGTGCTGCCTGAATCTTTCTATGTATATATATCTATATATATATATATATATATATAAATATATATGTAAATAAGCAGACTGATGTACCAGCCATAAAAAGGGCTTTTTGGGGTGCTGTCAGGACACAGAACAATGCCCTAGCTATTGATTTTCCTATTAAATCAGCAGCAGCTACACTATCCCTCCTCTCACTAAGAATGCAGCTTCCGAATGAATCTAAAATGGATGCTGTGCAGGAGGTGGGAGTGTCTGGGAGGGACGGTCTGCTTCTGATTGGCTGGAATTTGTCTGCTGACTGTGAGGTACAGGGTCAAAGTTTACTCAATGATGTACTCAATGCGTACGCAAACAAGCCATGTTCGCCGTGAACTGTTCGCCGGCGAATAGTTCGGGACATCACTAACCATTATCAGCGATGAACAAGGCATCTGAATGGTTCAATGATGGGAGCAGCGCAATCGTCATTCCCTGTAATTGTGTGTCACTACTACAAAGAAATGTTCTTTGTGACAAAGTAATTTGAAGTAAATGCATAGGGCAAAACCAACAGAAATACCGTGTAAAAACCTGGTTTGTACATTTCTAGTACATTTTAGAAAAGGTCAGTTCTGATCTGTGCAGCTTAGAAATGCTATTTTCCTCATGTTTATCTACACAGTACACTACATTTTTATAATTCACTCTTGATATGATCTGTTATAATTTTGGGGAAAAGTTATTGCTACCTGGGTGTGTCCTGGTTCTCTGGAGGGTTAACAGACAGCAATGAGACTGAATACGAAACATTACATTTATTGGGTATTTAAATGGTCCGTTCTGATAAAAGTGCATCATTTATCATCCTGCTCTCATTTTCCAGCAAGATTCCTTCACTTAAGTGAATGGGTTTGAAATAAATCAGATCAAACATTGACATCACCCATGTGTGGTCCATTTTAAAACTAGTCCATGTTCCCCATCTGGAACTGAAAGGAGTTTTATATCACTCTAGACTCAAAGTGGATTAAAATGAATCTGTCACCTGCACTATGCTGCCCTCACTGAGAGAGAAATAAAGAAATGTGCTCATCTCTACTCCTAATAGAAGGATCACTAACAATATTTCAACCACATTTTGAGAACTTTGAGAACCTGTGCTTTGAGAACCTGTCACCTACACTATGCTGTATTCACCGAGTAGTGACTGACTTACTGGTGTGTGCTGAAGGCTTCAGCAGGTAAGTACTCTTAAAGCGGGTCTGCCACTACACTATGAGGCCTCTGATTAAACTTTTTTTTTTTGCAAATTTCAGGGCACATTTTTGTATTCTAAAGAATGTATTTGCTCATCTCTGGTTAGGAGTGAGAAGTGCTTTTGGAACTCTTGAACTTATCTCCAAAAATTGGGACTTTCTCAGTTTTACACCACTCAAGTTTTGAACAGTGGCCAGGAAAGTGGCTGTGGTTAGATATGTTAAAGATTTTTACTCCAAGTTTATCGTTTAACTACAGAAACTGTTAGTTTCAAATATGTACCAAATTTGACAGTGTGTACCATTTGATAAATTAGGCACAAAGCATGCCAACAAAGACTCGCACAACAATGACTTCAAATATCACTCTTATGACTAATTTCCCCCAGTGTGCTACTTTTTAGTTTAAAATATAAATAGTATGCATCAAGCTCCTAGTGGTGACTATAGACATCCAGAAGGATATACCTTAAATCTTTCTCTATGTTGAAAACCTGAGATGCACACACCTCTCTATAATTGTTGCAGGGACTGCTTCCGCCCATTCTCCGCCGGGACATGATGGTGGCGACGGCGATCCGCATCTAGTATGTGCGACCGCCCTCTCTTACATCGGCCTCAAGGGAAGGGCGGAAGCTGCATGACATGGCAGGCACGGATTGGTCATGCGCCGTCAGAGTGACGCAGACACATGCGACGCATCATGTGATCGGCATGCGGTCGTTTTCATAGGCTGGCCTTTTCTTTTCAAACCCATCATCTTTCCCCGACCTGTCACTTCTCCTGAGGAGGCGATTACACGCGAAACGCACGTCGAGGAGCGCCACCACCAGATTATTTTTCTTCCTCCCCTGCTCTATTGGTATGTCGCCATTTCCATCATAGGAACATTGGTGTTTTTTTGCACTCCATTTTGTTGTTATTTATATCGATTCCGGGAGTGTACCGTTTATCTTAGACCGTGGGATTTCTAACAACATACAGTTGCAAGAAAAAGTATGTGAACCCTTTGGAATGATATGGATTTCTGCACAAATTGGTCATAAAAAGTGATCTAATCTTCATCTAAGTCACAACAATAGACAATCACAGTCTGCTTAAACTAATAACACACAAAGAATAAAATGTTACAATGTTTTTATTGAACACACCATATAAACATTCACAGTGCAGGTGTAAAAAGTATGTGAACCCCTAGACTAATGACATCTCCAGGAGCTAATTGGAGGGAGGTGTCAGCAAACTGGAGTCCAATCAATGAGATGAGATTGGAGGTGTTGGCTACAGCTACCCTGCCCTATAAAAAAACATACACCAGTTCTGGGATTGCTTTTCACAAGAAGCATTGCCTGATGTGAATGATGCCTCACACAAAACAGCTCTCAGAAGACCTATGATTAAGAACTTGCATAAAACTGGAAAGGGTTATAAAAGTATCTCCAAAAGCCTTGCTGTTTATCAGTCCACGGTAAGACAAATCTTCTATAAATGGAGAAAGTTCAGCACTGCTGCTACTCTCCCTAGGAGTGGCCGTCCTGTAAAGATGACTGCAAGAGCACAGCTCAGACTGCTCAATGAGGTGAAGAAAAATCCTAGAGTGTCAGCTACAAAAGTCTCTGGCATATGCTAACATCCTTGTTAGCGAATCTACAATACAGGGAGTGCAGAATTATTAGGCAAGTTGTATTTTTGAGGATTAATTTTATTATTGAACAACAACCATGTTCTCAATGAACCCAAAAAACTCATTAATATCAAAGCTGAATATTTTTGGAAGTAGTTTTTAGTTTGTTTTTAGTTTTAGCTATTTTAGGGGGATATCTGTGTGTGCAGGTGACTATTACTGTACATAATTATTAGGCAACTTAACAAAAAACAAATATATACCCATTTCAATTATTTATTTTTACCAGTGAAACCAATATAACATCTCAACATTCACAAATATACATTTCTGACATTCAAAAACAAAACAAAAACAAATCAGTGACCAATATAGCCACCTTTCTTTGCAAGGACACTCAAAAGCCTGCCATCCATGGATTCTGTCAGTGTTTTGATCTGTTCACCATCAACATTGCGTGCAGCAGCAACCACAGCCTCCCAGACACTGTTCAGAGAGGTGTACTGTTTTCCCTCCTTGTAAATCTCACATTTGATGATGGACCACAGGTTCTCAATGGGGTTCAGATCAGGTGAACAAGGAGGCCATGTCATTAGATTTTCTTCTTTTATACCCTTTCTTGCCAGCCACGTTGTGGAGTACTTGGACGCGTGTGATGGAGCATTGTCCTGCATGAAAATCATGTTTTTCTTACCTTGCAGACTTCTTCCTGTACCACTGCTTGAAGAAGGTGTCTTCCAGAAACTGGCAGTAGGACTGGGAGTTGAGCTTGACTCCATCCTCAACCCAAAAAGGCCCCACAAGCTCATCTTTGATGATACCAGCCCAAACCAGTACTCCACCTCCACCTTGCTGGCGTCTGAGTCGGACTGGAGCTCTCTGCCCCTTACCAATCCAGCCATCTGGCCCATCAAGACTCACTCTCATTTCATCAGTCCATAAAACCATAGAAAAATCAGTCTTGAGATATTTCTTGGCCCAGTCTTGACGTTTCAGCTTGTGTGTCTTGTTCAGTGGTGGTCGTTTTTCAGCCTTTATTACCTTGGCCATGTCTCTGAGTATTGCATACCTTGTGCTTTTGGGCACTCCAGTGATGTTGCAGCTCTGAAATATGGCCAAACTGGTGGCAAGTGGCATCTTGGCAGCTGCACGCTTGACTTTTCTCAGTTCATGGGCAGTTATTTTGCGCCTTGGTTTTTCCACACGCTTCTTGCGACCCTGTTGACTATTTTGAATGAAACGCTTGATTGTTCGATGATCACGCTTCAGAAGCTTTGCAATTTTAAGAGTGCTGCATCCCTCTGCAAGATATCTCACTATTTTTGACTTTTCTGAGTCTGTCAAGTCCTTCTTTTGACCCATTTTGCCAAAGGAAAGGAAGTTGCCTAATAATTATGCACACCTGATATAGGGTGTTGATGTCATTAGACCACACCCCTTCTCATTAGAGAGATGCACATCACCTAATATGCTTAATTGGTAGTAGGCTTTCGAGCCTATACAGCTTGGAGTAAGACAACATGCATAAAGAGGATGATGTGGTCAAAATACTCATTTGCCTAATAATTCTGCACTCCCTGTATGTAAAACACTAAACAAGAATGGATTTCAAGGGAGGATACCACAGAGGAAGCCACTGCTGTCCAAAAAAAAACATTGCTGCACGTTTTCAGTTTGCACAAGAGCACCTGGATGTTCCACAGCAGTACTGCCAAAATATTCTGTGGACAGATGAAACCAAAGTTGAGTTGTTTGGAAGAAACACACAACACTATGTGTGGAGAAAAAGAGGCACAGCACACCAACATCAAAACCTCATCCCAACTGTGAAGTATGGTGGTGGGGACATCATGGTTTGGGGCTGCTTAGCTGCGTCCGGGCCTGGACGGATTGCTATCATTGAAGGAAAAATGAATTCCCAAGATTATCAATACATTTTGCAGGAGAACTTAAAGTCATCTGTCCACCAGCTGAAGCTCAGCGGAAGATGAGTGTTGCAACAGGACAACGACCCAAAGCATAGAAGTAAATCAACAACAGAATGGCTTAAACAGAAGAAAATATGCCTTCTGGAGTGGCCCAGTCAGAGTCCTGACCTCAATCCGATTGAGATGCTGTGGCATGACCTCAAGAAAGAGATTCACACCAGACATCCCAAGAATATTGCTGAACTGAAACAGTTCTGTAAAGAGGAATGGTGAAGAATTACTCCTGACCGTTGTGCACGTCTGATCTGCAACTACAGGAAACGTTTAGTTAAAGTTATTGCTGCCAAAGGATGTTCAACCAGTTATTTAATCCAAGAGTTCACATACTTTCTCCACCTGCACTGTGAATGTTTACATGGTGTGTTCAATAAAAACATGGTGGCATTTAATTATTTGTGTGTTATTAGTTTAAGCAGACTGTGATTGTCTATTGTTGTGACGTAGATGAAGATGAGATCACATTTTATGACCAATTTGCGCAGAAATCCATAGCATTCCACATACTTTTTCTTGAAACTGCATGTAGTTTTGTGCAAATAGGGGCTTCTGAAAAAATTTATGAAATTTGGAAACCACAGTAAAGGTTCAGGGGGTCATATATTTTTCCCAATAGATCTCTGTATCAAAAAATGATGTACCAACTACTATGAGGATATATCAAGAATTAAACAGAACAATAGAGGGAGTTTTATCAAGACACTTGATATCCCCTGTGCTGCCGGAGGATGCTATTAATTTATGACAAGGTGCACGCTTCATCATAAATTAGGAGCATTCTCCTGCAGTCCGTGTGCCAAATCAGAAATTTACAACAGCTCAGAACAGCTGCCATAGATTTCTGGCTTCATTTACGCCAGAAAACTGATGTACATGAAGATAAATTTGTCGCAGCGGCTGGTAATGCCACCTACCCCGTCCTTTATACACATCCTTTCAGAAAAGTGTCAAAGACAGAAAAGTTGCAGATATGATAATAAAAAAAAATTGCAGTTAAAAAGTCATTCCTGCAAATTTTTTGCGCCACTTTTCAAGCGCACAGGGAATGATAAATCTCACCCATAATTTTAAGTTAAAAGTGTTGCAGATTTATTAATACTGATGTTAATATGCCATTCTTAAAAAACAATGTTTGAGTGAATTGTCCAATTTATTAAATGGCACTAAATCTGGTGAATTTCAGACTATTCATTCATATAAAAAAATGAAATGTATGTCTTCTACAAATAGGTTCAGATGGCGCCAAAGTTTGCATCTTTTTTCTGGCTTTAGCATTTGCCTGACTAAATGTTTTAGGTAGCTCCCCTTCTATTAAAGGGGTCGTGCAGTGTCATGATATTGATAGAAGTTAAGCAGGTAAACATTCACAAAGGAACAGAGCTCATCCTCAATCTAAAGCGTTGTGCGCACAGCTGTTGCGCGGCCATTCCGTGCATTGGGGACCGCAAGTTGCGGGCCCCAATGCACGATCAACGTCTATGTGGCAGCCGGAACAGAACGAGACCCATTTAACTTGAATGGATCCGTGATCCGTCTGCACCGCAAAAAAAATAGAACAGGCACGGACAGAAAAATCACGGAATCACTCAGTAGTGCTTCCGTGGGGTTCCGTGCCTCTGTTCCGCTCCGCAGCTCCGGAAGGTGGACCCATTTAAGTGAATGGGTCCACATTCGTGATGCGGGTAGCACATGGCCGGTGCCCACATATTGCGGATCTGCTGTTTGCGGGCTGCAATACGGCCATGGCCGGGCAACGGCCGTGTGTACAAGGCCTAATTTTGTTGACCTGTCCTGAGGACACTACACAACCTCTTTAAACCACTTCCAACTGTTCAACATTTGACAAGCGCAATTTGAAAAGGTTTCTTTTTCTTGCATAATTTGTAAGCATTGTGTAAATTTTTAAAAACTATCACAAACTGAATAATAAATGTGGACCAGCGTTAAAGGGACACTAAAACCTAAACATGCATGCATAACACAAAAGCATTTAATCCCTAGCCTGCAAGAGGCTCCCAAAACTGCTGCAATAAGAAGTTTAGGAGAGATATTACAGTCAATGTTTGGCTACAGAATGAGAAGTAGTGTTGATCATGAATATTCAAATTGCAAATTTTAATCGCAAATATTTTGAATATCCCAAAATATATTCGTAATCGCGAATATAATTATTTTTTTTTAAATACCTAATTTTTCGCAATCACGAAAATAATGCCTGGAGATAACGAATTCGCAAATTCTCGAATATATGGCGAATATTTGCAAAATATTGTGAATTTGAATATTGCCCCTGTCGCTCATCACTAATGAGAAGAGACATGCAGGCTAGTCTCCTTTTTAAAAAGAAAGAAACGCTGAGTGTCTCATACCAGGCACCAGTTCTTTCTTGGTAACTACCCTTTAATAGAGCTAAGCAAAGTACATTTTCTTGGCTGACTGAGAGGCCTTAGTTTTAGTGTTGAGTAAATTGAGCTTTGCATCATCGATTCGAAGTAGATTTGGTCAAACATGTCCATTTTAATACTGTTTCAGTACAGAATTAAAATGTATTGGCGCCATGGAGCCAAACTTAAGTTTACCAGAAATTGCTCAAGACTTCAGTGAATTAATTTGGTATTCATGTCTGCATCTTAAAAAAAAAAATTAAACATAGGAATAAGAAGTAGGGTTTGGTTCTGGCTGGTACCTCAGTACCAAACTCGACTTCTGATTCATAATTTTAAATGTTTTAAATGTGCAGAAATAAATAGTGAATTAATTCACCAAAGTCTCACACGACATCAAGCAAAGTTTGGCTCAACAGGGGCAATACATTCTAATGCTGTACGGAGACAGGTCTCCGACAGCATTAAAACTGAAGTGTGAACGAATTGACTTTTGAGCTTTGATCCGAAGCTCGATTCGCTCAAGCCTACTTAGTTTGGTTGGCTCACTACTTTTTCTTATGGAAGACATTGAGTACTTATAAGCCAGTCAATGCTCCTTTGGGTTTCTCGGAAAAAATATATGAAAATTAGCACACCTTACATTTGCTGGCATCAGACAGCCATAGGAAAGCTACTTTGAATATCTTCCAAAGAAACCCAGAGGGGCATTGTGTGGTCTACAATACTCCGCACACATATTAGGCATACTAGGCACTGTTTGTGTTTCTGGGAAATATATATGCATTGTCTACGGAGAACTCTTTCTAGTTTCAGAGTAGCATACTAGACCCTCTCAAACAAGAACTATGTAGGCAAACGTTATCCACGCTAAACCAAGCCCCCTTCTCCAAAACACCCTGGCTTATGTGCACTACATGACAGGGTGGAAAATAATAGGCAGTAAACATGGCTACAGCCTGAGAGAGCAGTGCATTGCTTTTCTATTATATTTTTATCGACAACAATTGTGATATCTAACAAAATGTGCAAATGAAAATGATACATAAGATTATGCTACATTTTGTTGGCTGTTCTTTTTTGTGTTTTGGATTCTGGCTTTACTTTAGGATAAATAATTTTGTTGTCCAGTTCCTGTTTTATCCTTTGAAAAGGCTTTATGCCTAGAGTTGAGCTGACACTAGTTCAGTAGAAACAAGGAATTTCCTTATGTAAACTTAAATGGGGAATTTTATCATGAGGGGAATTCAGCTTTTCTGTGTTGTCAAAATATATGTCAAAGCTATCAAACTGTCACACATCATTTGATAAATCTGGTGGTTCTTTAAACACTTTTGTTGAGAGTTGTTACATCAGTTTTTACATGCCACCCCTGTCCTAGTGTAAGATTGCATCATTTTTTTAAACTTTCTAGAAAGGTTGCAGTTAATAAATGTGGAGTGCATCACATTAAGGCCTCTGTCACATGACCATAAGGGCTTCATGCCTGTGCTGCAGACCACAAATTGCGGTCCGCAATGCACGGGCACCGACCGTGGGGCAGCCGCATGCAGATTGTAGACCCATTTACTTCAATGGGGTTCACGATCAGTTCGTTCTGCAAAAAGATAGAACAAGTTCTATCTTTTTGCGGAACGGAAGCATGGAACGGAACACCATGGAAGCACTCACTAACATAGCTAACCATGCTTGCTTTCCCACCCATGTTTCAAAAGTGCAGAGAGCAGCATAAAATCACTAAGGCCTCGTTCACACTTCAGTGTTTAGTCAGTGATTTCCATCAGTGATTTGTGAGCCAAAACCAGGTACAACTCTAAACACAGAACAGGAGCAGATCTTTCCCTTCTACCTCATGTCTGTGGAGGCTCCACTTCTGGTTTTGGCTCACAAATCACTGACCAAACACTGAATTGTGAACGAGGCCTAAAGGTTGCAAATGGACTCATTGTGACAAAATTATTGACTTTTTTCCACCAGAATACTGACACAAAGAGAATGTTATATTTCCCCATGGTCTCTGCACTAAAAAGGCTAACCAAACTTAATATTTAGGTCAGAAAAACATTGTTTTATTTTTCACCAGTAAAATGCCCAGGGCTCTAGTATTTTATTATCGAGTCATATACTTGTATGCTGTTCTGCGCTGACAACTCTTTTTACACACTGAGTGGTTTTATGTATACTTAAAAGAGATCATGGCACCCACAGCGGTAATGTCTGATTCTCCTAAATTACTGCAATATAAAGACACACATTTCTTAAATATCGAGGTAGCGATACAGATATTTATACATTGTTATGGGCAGTTTGTACGAATAAGAATGCCAATGCAAAATTAATACTTTAATAATCCCGAGAATAATTCAGAGAAACCATCCGCACTGACATATTAATATATTCATTTTCTTTGATGCTATGTACACATAACGTCTAGTTATAATTCTACCTGGGAGATATAACAAACACAGACAATCAATAGTCTGAAGGTCATTTTAACACAATCATTTACAGCAGTGCTAAAAAAAAAAAAAGTGAAGTAGAGTAATAGAAAAAAAACACACCCAACAATTAGGGCATGCATGCTGCTCATTATGAGTAGTTGAATTATTAATTGAAAGAAGTGTTCTCAAATTAATAGCAGTGATGAGTTGCATTGTTAAAGTCATTGATTTATTGGTGTCACGAACCAGCAGGTGAGAACCCACTGTGCCACGTGTCCTACCTCCTCTAAGGGAGTTGTCTAAGTGAACCCCCGGATCTTCACAGTAGCCCTGATAGTGGGGACAGACTTTCCCGAGGGAGACACCAGGTCGCTACTAGAGATGGCCTTGCGGTTCACCCGGCGGTCGTGTCGCAGTGAACTTTGCTCGCTTGCCATTCATCGAACATATGGCGATATTTGTATGCGCCATATGTTCGCATGTTGCCAAACTTTGACCCATGACACATCCATCAGGTGGTACAAGACAGCCAATTGATATGTTTCAGCATATGAACATACTCCCTACCTTATAAAAAAAAAATATAAAACTATAATTTTACATTTAGTCTTTTGCCAGTGTAGGGAAAGGTTGCTGTGTGGAGCAGGGACAGACTGTTAGGGACACTACTCTTCCGCTGCGCCCCCCAAGCTACCCAGAACCTATTTGATGTGCCAGGAGAGACATTGCCATGCTGTGCTGCAGCTGTAATGCCTGGAAGCCAAGAGCCACACCGTTCCTGCACTCCTTTCAGCTTTGCGGCCACAGGCCGATCAGTGGCTAACCCCGCTCAATTTGACAGTTGGTAAAGTGGCGTTCGACAACGGTGCCAATCTGCAGAGCACGCTGAAACAGGGCAAAATGACACAAGTGCCGTGCATGGCACATGTCCTGAACTTAGTCGCGCAGCGATTCGTTGCCAAATACCCCGGGGTCCAGGACGTCTTGCGGCAGGCCAGGAAAATCTCTAGCCATTTTAGAAGATTATACATGGCCATGGCTCACCTTGCAGATGTTCAGCAACCTGCCCGTCAGACATCTGATTTGTGACTGCCCGACATGATGGAACTCCGCCTTGTACATGCTTGATAGGCTGCTCCAGCAGAAATGTGCAGTTAACGACTACCTGTACAAACTCTGTGGCAGGACAGGTTCTGGGGAGCTTGGTTTCTTTTCACCTCACCAGTGGCTGGTCATGCGTGACACATGCAGACTTCTGTGGCCATTTGATGAGATCACCAAACTGGTCAGTTGCAGCCAGGGTGCCATCAGTGGCATCGTACCTTACGCCTTCTTTCGGGAGCATGCATTGCGTGGAAGATGAGGAAGTCGCAATACTGTATGAATTCCCTGGGGGGACTACTCCATCTCAGACAAGTCAACAGGAGTCTGAAGAGGAGTCAGAGGAGGATGGACCTGGGGCGGAGGAGGAGCCAGAAGAGCATGCTTTAAACTTTTCTCGGATCCCTGGTGTTGTCCGTGGCTGGGGGGAGGAGACCAAGAACGACATTCTCCTGGACAATGGCCAGAAGCCAGGCCACTCCACCACTTCCAGTTTAGTGCAAATGGGGGCCTTCATGCTCCAGTGTTTGAAGAGGGACCCACGTATAAAAAGCATAAAGAGCAAGGACCAGTACTGGGTGGCAACGTACTTAGACCCCCGGTACAAACACAAAATGGCAGACATGTTACCAGCATCACAGAGGGCTATTAGAATGCAGCACTTCCAGGCCTTGCTTCGTGAAATGCTGCATTCTGCTTTTGAGGGCGCTGGCAGAGGAATTTCCACTCACAGTTGCAGGGTACCAATCCAACAGCACATGCAAGAAGAGGGCGGTTTGAAGATGTGTTGGTCACTTCGGATATGAGATCAACCCATCGACAGCCGCCCTCTGGATCCAGCCTAAGGGAACGCCTAGACTGACAGGTGTCCGACTACATCGGGTTAACGGCCTATGTGGACGCTCTGATAAGCGAGGAACCCCTGGACTACTGGGTGTGCAGGCTAGACCTGTGGCCAGAGCTGGCACAATTTGCCATGGAACTCTTGGCTAGCCCCTGTTGAGTGTCCTGGCCGAAAGGACGTTCAGAGCAGCAGGGGGGATTGTGACCGAAAAGCGCACTCGCCTAGCTCACGACAGTGTGGACTACCTCACATTTCTAAACATGAATGAGGCATGGATCTCAACACATGTGGAATTCAACACATGTGACGAGTCGACCACGTTTAATTGAATTTCCTCATGACAGCACACAAATATCCGCCACCACCCAGAACAAATAATGGTCCCTGTCTTAGGTAAATACAACGGCATAAAAGGCCTTTTCTGTCCGTTGAATAGCCATATTTTTAATCCAATTTTATATTTTTAGTTCTTTTAAACATACAGTATATATTTGGCCTGTATTTGTACTGGTCTGCTGTAAAATGTATATCTAATGACTGTGTAACCTACCTCCAGCCACATACTTGTTCTTTTCTGTATGCTGAATGCATAATTTTTGGAGCCTGTAGTACACTGGCCTGCTATAAACTTGATATCCAATGACCGTGTATTCTACCTCCAGCTACATACTTACATGTTCTTTTCTGTATGCTTAATGCATAATTTTTGGGGCCTGTAGTCCACTGGCCTGCTGTAAAATTGATATCCAATGAGCATGTAATCTACCTCCATCCACATACTAACTTGTTCTTTTCTGTTCGCTGAATACATAATTTTTGGGGCCTGTAGTACACTGGCCTGCTGTAAAATTGATATCAAATGACCGTGTAATCTACCTCCAGCTACATTCTTACTTGTTCTTTTCTGTACGCTGAATGCATAATTTTTGGGGCCTGTAGTACACTGGCCTGCTTTAAAATTGATATCCAATGACCGTCTAATCTACCTCCAGACTTATACTTACTTGTTCTTTTCTGTACAGTGAATGAATAATTGTTGCAGCCTCGCAGGAATTTAACACCAGTGACGACCACGTGTTATTGAATTTCAACTATTATAATTTTTTTTCAAAAAGGGGGAATTTTGTTTGCCATGTTTTTAATGCAATTTAATATTTTTAGTTCTTTTAAACATATGTATTTGACCTGTATTTGTACTGGCCTGCAATAAAATTGATATCCATTGACAGTGTAATATACCTCTGGCCACATAATCACTTGTTCTTTTCTGTCCGGTGAATGCCTATTGTTTGGGGCCTGTAGTCCCGTGGCCTACAGTAAAAATTTTATCCATTGACCGGATAATGTACCTCGAACCACATAATCAGAATTTCTTTTATGTCAGGTGATTGCCTAATTTTTAAGGCCCGTACTCCCGTGGCGTAAAATAAGAAAATGTTTAAGCTCCGACAGGGCACATTTTAGAGAATTTCCCTTTAAGATGCATAACATTTTTTGTTATTGATCCCCCTCTAGTATGTCACTGTCCATGTTGTGGGACTATTTGTGCACTTCTACTAAGTATTTGGTGGCTGCAAATATGAGCTAAAGATTTTTTAGGTTAACCTGCCATTAAAGTGTATGGGGCACGCCGCAAACTTGCGGTTCACGAACATTTGATCACGTTTGCGCGATCGCGTTTGCGAACCGTCCCGGCCGATGTTCGTCCATCACTACCCATGATGTTTATTTTTTTATTGTTTAAATATTAATATTTTTATTTTAAGGAAAGGGGGTGATTTGAACTTTTTTTTATATTTGCAAAAACTTTTTTTTTTTTTTGTAAGTCTTATTAGATTGCCTATTGTGTTCATTGATGTCTATATAGACACCATTGAACACTTTATTCACACTATACCAATACAATGCTGCGACCTAGTGGCCTGTATAGGTATAGTCATTTAATAGGCACCGAAGCCTGCTTGAGGCTTCAGCCTATTAGATCAATGTAACAGGTTCCGAAATCTCATCCAGGGAACGCTGTTACCGGAACGTAAGTGCGCTGCTTCTGCTTCTGAACTGCGCAGATGCCGTGGTAACGTTTGACCACGGCATCTGAAAGGGAAAATGTATGCAATCAGCCCCATGTTTGGGGACCGGACTTCCGTCGTACATGTACGGCGGAGGTCCTTAAAGGGTTAAAGGGGTTGTCCCACTTCATTAAATCGGTTTATCCTAATTTATTGTCCCCCAGTGAACATTTCTTCCTATATATGTGTGTACAAAAAAACCTTCCTTCACCCTAAAACAGCTTATATTACAATCCTTTGTTTACTATGATCTCCCCTGGATACGGCCGCTTTTCGCCGGCCGCATCCTTTTGCCGCGCCTGCGCACTACAGTGGAGTAAATTTTTCGCCCAGCCTCTCCACTACATGAACGCGCACGACCGCGCATGCTCAGTATATCCGCCGCGTCTTGGATAAAGCTGCGCATGCGCGGGCGTCACAACAGTTCGGGCGAGTCAGCGGAGTGAGCGGACGGACGTCGGAGGAACAGGATACTGTAAGTATAATATCTGCTGTCCCACTAATCGACCAACGATAATTGAATATTCTGCAATAAAGGGGTTTCATAGGAAATTCCATGGGGGCATTTTTATGTACACTGGGGGGGCAAATGTATTCTATCTATGGACACTGGGGGCAACTATATTATATTTATGCAAACTGGGGGCAACTATATTATATATTTGGACATTGGGGGCAACTATATTATATGTATGGACACTGGGGGCAACTATATAAATTTTATGCAGACTGGGGGCAACTATATTATATCTATGGACACTGGGGGCAACTATATTATATGAATGGACATTTGGGGCAACTATATTATATCTAGGGGACACTGGGGGCAACTATATTATATCTATGGACACTGGGGGCAACTATATTATATGAATGGACATTTGGGGCAACTATATTATATCTAGGGGACACTGGGGGCAACTATATTATATTTATGGACACTGGGGGCAACTATATGTATTTTATGGAGACTGGGGGCAACTATATGTATTTTATGGAGACTGGGGGCAACTATATTCTATCTATGGACACTGGGGGCAACTGTATGAATTTTATGCAGACTGGGGGCAACTATATTATATGTATGGACACTGGGGGCAACTATATGAATTTTATGCAGACTGGGGGCAACTATATTATATCTATGGACACTGGGGGCAACTATATTATATCTATGGACACTGGGGGCAACTATATGAATTTTATGCAGACTGGGGGCAACTATATTATATCTATGGACACTGGGGGCAACTATATTATATGAATGGACATTTGGGGCAACTATATTATATCTAGGGGACACTGGGGGCAAATATATTATATCTATGGACACTGGGGGCAACTATATGTATTTTATGGAGACTGGGGGCAACTATATGTATTTTATGGAGACTGGGGGGAACTATATGTATTTTAGATATTACAGGTGTAGGACTGACATAAAATGCATATGTAGCAGGGCTAGGTATGCGCTGGTACATTCTCAGTGATTGGTGAGGTGGGGTTTATCAATATATGGCATATAAAGAATGGTGGAGAGATATTACAGGTGTAGGACTGACATAAAATGCATATGTAGCAGAGCTAGGTATGCGCTGGTACATTATCAGTGATTGGTGAGGTGGGGTTTATAAATATATGTCATATAAAGAATGGTGGAGAGATAGTACAGGTGTAGGACTGACATAAAATGCATATGTAGCAGAGCTAGGTATGCGCTGGTACATTCTTAGTGATAGGTGAGGTGGGGATTATCAATATATGGCATATAAAGAATGGTGGAGAGATATTACAGGTGTAGGACTGACATAAAATGCATATGTAGCAGAGCTAGGTATGCGCTGGTACATTCTCAGTGATTGGTGAGGTGGGGTTTATCAATATATGGCATATAAAGAATGGTGGAGAGATATTACAGGTGTAGGACTGACATAAAATGCATATGTAGCAGAGCTAGGTATGCGCTGGTACATTCTCAGTGATTGGTGAGGTGGGGTTTATCAATATATGGCATATAAAGAATGGTGGAGAGATATTACAGGTGTAGGACTGACATAAAATGCATATGTAGCAGAGCTAGGTATGCGCTGGTACATTCTCAGTGATTGGTGAGGTGGGGATTATCAATATATGGCATATAAAGAATGGTGGAGAGATATTACAGGTGTAGGACTGACATAAAATGCATATGTAGCAGAGCTAGGTATGCGCTGGTACATTCTTAGTGATTGGTGAGGTGGGGATTATCAATATATGGCATATAAAGAATGGTGGAGAGATATTACAGGTGTTGGACTGACATAAAATGCATATGTAGCAGAGCTAGGTATGCGCTGGTACATTCTCAGTGATTGGTGAGGTGGGGATTATAAATATATGTCATATAAAGAATGGTGGAGAGATAGTACAGGTGTAGGACTGACATAAAATGCATATGTAGCAGAGCTAGGTATGCGCTGGTACATTCTCAGTGATTGGTGAGGTGGGGTTTATCAATATATGGCATATAAAGAATGGTGGAGAGATATTACAGGTGTAGGACTGACATAAAATGCATATGTAGCAGAGCTATGTATGCGCTGGTACATTCTTAGTGATTGGTGAGGTGGGGATTATCAATATATGTCATATAAAGAATGGTGGAGAGATATTACAGGTGTAGGACTGACATAAAATGCATATGTAGCAGAGCTATGTATGCGCTGGTACATTCTTTTTTTTATTTTTTTATTTATCTTTATTTTTATTTTTAGAAAAAGCATAAGATTAATACATAGACCAGTGTCAATCTCATTAATGTGAAAAATATAGCAGTATATAACAAATCCATCACATCTATGTATATAATATTAAAAAAAACCTAGACATGCCTATAACCCCCCACCCCCCCATTGGCTGCTGTTCCCCTCAATTCAAACAATATAGCATATAACAAATACATTAGTTATTTCCACGTGGTTCTGCGTGCAACTCTCCGATTCCTTTCGATATCCTCATATATTTTAATTTGCTGAAGGTAAGAACCCCACTCCCTTAACGAGGGCTGGGAGGCAGAGCCCCAATGCCTAACCACTATAGCTTTTGCTACCATCAATCCTCTCATCCATACCCGTCTGACCTGATGGGGGACTTCCATTTCTGAGCTATAATCTCCGAAGATCACTATCAAGATCCCCGGGTCATAGTTCATTGAGGATTCCTTTTTTAGGGCAGAAAAAACCTCTTCCCAATATTTCCTTATTTTGCTGCAGCTCCAGAGCAAATGGATATAGTCAGCGTTCACGTATCCACATTTAGGGCAACAACAGTCCCGATCCATATTTTGGGGGAATTTTCCTTGGGTTTTGGGCGTATAATACAATCTATGAAGGATCTTAAATTGAATCAATCTATGCGCACTGGATACTGTTACCTTTCTCACATTCCTGTAGATAGTAGGCCACTGTAAAGGAGGGCAATTCAGCTCTTGCTCCCATTTACTTTGGCTTTTAAAAGGGGTTACAGAAGCCAGTGCCATACGGAGTTTGGCATATAATCGAGATAGTTTCACCTTGTGATCCTTCTGTGCCTCACAATAATCAAAAAATATATTCTCTTGTGGAAAAATACGGCCCCTGTTCCTAGAGGCTTCAAATATATGTTTCAAACGTGCATACATAAATAAATCTAATGGTGAAGTGTCAGTTAAGTCGAATTCTGCAAGTGATTTAAGTCGACCTAAATGAAATAGGTGGGACACCCTATTAATACCTTTACGTGTCCAGTACCCAAACTCTGTGACTTTAAAAAACTCCTCCAGCCCCCCGTTCCCCCACAGAGGGGTAAAATAGAACGGGCCGGGGACTTTAAGGAGTTCCTTCAGCCTATACCACACCCTCTGCAATGAGAAAGGGATCAACAAGGCTTTCCTCATTCCCATGAACCCACTTTCTAAAGATGAAAAAATATTCTCAATTGGCTTTTCTATAACTTTATTCAAATACCGTGAAAGTAAACTCTCTTTCCAATTACAACACCGCTGAATCTGTACACAAAAAAAGTAACCTTGAAAGAAAGGTAGTGACAGCCCACCATCTTCCTCCGACAACCATAGATATCTCTGTTTTATACGCACCCTCTTCCTGCCCCAAATTAAATCGTTAATCAAGGTCTCCAATCTATAGAAGAAGATATCATCTATCCAAATAGGAGAGGCACACAACGGAAACAAAATCATAGGCAAAATAACCATTCTAATCAATGCGATTCGATCTATCTGTGCCAATATCAATTTCCGCCAAGCACCGACTTTAGTCTTAACTTTTTCCAGAACTGGGGCCAAATTGAGCTCATAGTACCTACTTATAGGGACCCCAATCTTAACCCCCAAGTAATCTAAGGTATCGTTAAGTGCCAAGACACGAACTCGGCTCCCCTCATCTACAGCTTTCCGGTTCAGCGGGAGGAGCGATGACTTTGCCCAATTGATCATATATCCTGATAATTTACCATACTGTTCTATTACCTCTATGACATACGGAAGGATTTTCCAACCCTGATCCAAAAACAGGATCACATCATCTGCATATAGGCTTATTTTATCGCTCACTCCCGCCACCCCAAAGCCGTCTATACCCCTCTCCGAACGGATCCGGCAAGCCAACGGTTCTATAAAGAGAGCGAAGAGGAGAGGAGACAAGGGACAACCCTGTCTCATCCCTCTCCGCATCCTAACAGAAGAAGTAGTAATACCATTGATATTAATATATGCAACCGGCTGTTCATATAGCATTTGGGTCATTTCCAAAAAAGGGTTCCCAAGGCCAAAATGAGACATTGTAGCCCACAAAAAAGACCACTCCATCCTGTCAAACGCCTTTGCGGCGTCTAATGACAGGATGGAGTGGTCCACACTGCCCCCCACAGACAAATTCAAATACACCCTATATAGACTCGACTGTATATGGCGGCCCGGAATAAAACCCGTCTGGTCAGGGTGTACCAGATCAGCTATAACCCTCTTCAGGCGACAAGCCAAAATTTTTGCGAAAATCTTGTAGTCCGTATTTAAAAGCGATATAGGTCTATTTGACCCCACATCGCATGGATCCTTATCCTTCTTCAAGACCAAAACCATCACTGCCTCTCTAAATGATGGTGGTAGAGAGCCGAATACACAGGATTCATTAAAAACCTGAAGAAGGATTGGGAGGAGGGACTTGGCATGGTACCTATAGATTTCAAAAGGCAATCCATCTGGTCCTGGGGATGAACTATACTTTAAGGACGGGAAAATCACTTGAAGTTCCTCCATACAAATGGGGGAGTCTAACATTTCTCTATCTAAGGTCGTTAACTGGGGAAGCGCCAGTTGTTTAAGGTATTGATCCATAACATTACGACTAGACATAGACTCAGATTTATAGAGGGTAGAATAGTATTTCACAAATTCCTCTCTAATCTCTTCTGCGGATCTCACTCTAGTTCCTTGTGGATTCCTGATTTCTTTTATACTGGTAACCTCTCTCTGGTTGGCCACCAAACGAGCCAAAAACCTACCCGTTTTACCAGATTCGCAGAAACGATTCTGGCCTTGAAATAGTAGCTTGTGTTGTGCTTTTTTATATAAGAGTGTGTTAAGCTGAGAGTTAGCCTCCTTTAGTTGGGTAATAAGTTGCTCATTATAACTATCGATCAATGCAACCCGCAGACTCCTTATTGAGTCTGTCAGTTGTTTTTCCCTTCGTCGTGATACCTTTCTAAATATATGGATTTTGTTGAAGTACAGACCCCTAATATGGGCCTTCAGCGCGTCCCACACATAATGTATGTGGGTTGAACCTACGTTGAAGCCCCAAAATTCCTGGATATCCTGGTCTACTTGGGTCTGCTCCCCAATCACCTCCAGCCAATGTGAATTCAGTTTAAAGGTTCTGCCTACGGATGGAGCCTCCACAAACGCAATCAGTACTGGGGAGTGATCCGAGATTCCATGAGGTTCATACCTCATCCTCAGGACACGACCGCACAGATCCCTACTAGCAAAAGCCAAATCAATACGGGACATAGACCCGTATGACTGGCTAAAACATGAAAAGATTTTTTTGTTGCCATAGAGGTGGCGCCAGATATCTACCAGCGCCAGCTCCTGGCACACAGCATTGAAAGGGGACCCACTGCGACCGTGCCCGGAAAGTGAAGAGAACCGATCCAGTTCCGGGTCCGGTACCACATTAAAATCACCCACCACCAGTAAGGCACATTGATTTTTAGTAGCTGTATATTGAGCTAAGTGAGAAAGAACTGTTGCCTTAAATGGTGGGGGGATATAAATAAAAGCCAATATCACCTCCTGCCTTTTCCAATACCCATGGAGAAATACGTATCGCCCTTCTTTATCGATAGAACTGTCTAGTGGTTGAAACTCCATCCCTCGATGTATATACACACTAACCCCTCTTGCATAGGAAGAGTAACAAGCGTGGTACTCCAAAGAAGCCCATTTCCTTTTCAATGAATAAATTCTATCAACTGTTGCATGGGTCTCTAGTAGTGCCACAATCGCAGGCAGATGCCGGACCACAAGGTCAAACACCACTGTCCTCTTCACTCTGTCTCCCAACCCTCTCACATTCCAACATAAGATGTTACACGGCATATCATATACAAAGAGGTATCGCCAGTCTCAGCGGAGAGGCACGCATCACCACGTGGCAGAGAACAGCAGCCAATCCCTCCCTACAACCCACCCCCAACCACCCCCCTGCATGGTTGACAAGGCATTCTAAAATACCCATCAACCTCTTTCCTTCCACCACACCTCCCCCCGCCATCTCCCCTCATTAACCTCCCTGCCCACCACCTCTCCATATGGTTTCATAAACCCCTAGAATCCAGCCATTGCGCCACCTCCGCCTGTGTAATGAAAAAATGAACAGAATCATTATGTACAACTCTTAATTTCGCGGGGTATAACATTGAATACTTAATCTTAGCTGCGATCAATCTTTTTTTTTACATCAGCATAGGATCTTCTTTTGTTTTGGGTCTCTCGGGAGAAATCAGGGAATATTGATATGAGATTACTATCATAATATATTTCTGATATTTCTCTTTTGCGTCTAAGAACCCAATCCCGATCCTTTGAACATACAAGTTTTGCTAAAATTGCCCTTGGAGGGGCACCTGGAGGAGGTTTTTTAAATGGAATTCTGTGGGCCCTTTCCACACAAAAGGAAGCTAGATCATAGTCTGAACCCAAGCTTTCTACCAACCACTTCTGAATAAATTCCGGCGGATTATCCTGTTCTGCCCCTTCTGGAAAACCTACTAATCGCAGATTATATCTACGAGACCTATCCTCTAGCTCTACCACTTTCCTTCTTAGCCAAGAACGGTCTTCATCTACCTCTTCCAGTCTGTTCTTTAATACCCCATTCTCTACAGTAACAGAGTTAATTGCAGTTTCCAATTCTTTAACCTTTAACCTCAGCTTCATCATTTCATCTCTTATTATAGTAACATCCCCTTGTACTACTGCAAGGGAGGAGGCCAGGTCTGCTACCGAAATATTAGTAGCATTTACCACTCCCAGTATATCCTGCAGTTTCTTATTAATGCTCTCAAAGCCTTCACTATGGGCGAGACTGGTTTTTAATGAGCCCTGTTCTAACCGGTCCGTGTTGTCTGCACCTGACTCAACCTGCGGGGCAGATCTCTGTACCCCTCCTCTAGTTTTGGGCGGTGGTGACTTCAAAAATTTATCTAGTCGAGCCTGTGGGCTCCCCCCTAATCCACCTTTTGGAGAGGTCAGTCCAGCTGATTTACGGTATTTTGGCGGCATTTTCATATAAGACAGTATAGGACAATATATTGCTTCTACAAAATTCCCACACAGCAGTATCTCATATAATCAGGGGCGTAGCGTGGGGGGGGCCGGAGGGGCCGTTGCCCCGGGCGCCAAATTGCAGGGGGCGCCAGGCAGCCGAAATTTCAATGAGGGCTACGGGAGCCTATGGCTCCCGTCCCCTCCGTTATGCCCCATAGGCTTCAGGCCTAGTGGCCTGAAGCCTATAAGGCAGTAGAGCGATGCAGGACTCGGTCACGATAACCTCACTGTGACCTCCTGCGTCGGGTCTCGCGAGATGACGCGATGACGCGGCGCAGGAAGGCACAGTGAGGCGTTCGTGACCGCCTGCGGCGGGAACAAGCAGGGATGGAGATGGGTAAGTATTTTTTTTTATGTTACCTTTCCTAATTGCAGTGCAGAGGCTCTGGGGGCAGTATGGGGGGTGGGAGAGGACTGGAGCAGAAAGGCTATGGCATTGGCATAGTAATAAGAGGGGGCGATTATATTAGCAAAGAGGGGGACATTACATTAGCAAAGAGGGGGCCAGTACATTAATAACAAAGAGGGGGATATTATATTAGCAAAGAGGGTGCCAGTACATTAATAACAAAGAGGGGGACATTACATTAGCAAAGAGGGGGCCAGTACATTATTAATAAAAAGGGGGCCATTATATTAATAAAAAGGGGGGCATTATATTAATAATAAAGAGGGGGCCAGTACATTACTATTAATATAATGGCCCCCTCTTCATTATTAATGTAATGACCCCCTCTTTATTATTAATGTATTGACCCCCTCTTTGTTATTAATGTAATGACCCCCTCTTTGTTATTAATGTAATGGCCCCCTCTTTGTTATTAATGTAATGGCCCCCTCTTTGTTATTAATGTAATGGCCCCCTCTTTGTTATTAATGTAATGGCCCCCTCTTTGTTATTCATGTAATGGCCCCCTCTTTATTATTAATATAATGACCCCCTCTTTTTTATTAATGTAATGGCCCCCTCTTTGTTATTAATGTAATGGCCCCTCTTTGCTAATATAATGGCCCCCTCTTTATTATTAATGCAATGGCCCCCTCTTTTTATTAATGTAATGGCCCCCTCTTTTTATTAATGTAATGGCCCCCTCGTTGTTATTAATATAATGGCCCCCTCTTTATTATTAATGTAATGGCCCCTCTTTGCTAATATAATGGCCCCCTCGTTGTTATTAATATAATGGCCCCTCTTTATTATTAATGTAATGGCCCCTCTTTATTATTAATGTAATGGCCCCTCTTTATTATTAATGTACTGGCCCCCTCTTTGCTAATATAATGGCCCCCTCTTTATTATTAATATAATGGCCCCCTCTTTATTATTAATGTAATGGCCCCTCTTTATTATTAATGTACTGGCCCCCTCTTTGTTATTAAAGAGGGGGCCAGTACATTAATAATAAAGAGGGGGCCATTATAATATACAGGGGGAATAATATTATGGGGAATGAAAGCTATCTGTCTGGCTCTAGCTCAGTATTGGGGGGCAGCAGGATGACAGTGTTGAGATACCAGGAAGGAGAGCATGATAGTAAAGTGAGGAAACTAAATTTTTTTCGGTGAAACTCTGCAGAGACGAGAAGCGGCTGAAAGAAGTTATCATGGCGGTCTTATCTCTGAATGAAGACGTCGAGGAGAGTCTACATCACAGGAGACGTCACTGGATGTAACAGGTATGGTGCGGTATTCTACTGTAATAATAATGTCCATCCACATATCTGTTTCATGGTAGGGTTGAGGGAGAAGATTGAGAATTTGGCCCATACTGCCGCATTCTGGCCCCAGACTTCAGGTCACACTGTGTGTGTTCTGAATTCTGGGGCCTCACACCCATCTACTACATTATATGTACTCAGAGAGTTATCTCTGTGTTATCTGAGGTGTTACATAGGACTGCTAGTGATCTACTATAGTATCTGTTAAAAGTGGCGTGCCTGGGGTAGGCGCGGGGGGGGCGCAATTTTTGGCTTGCCCCGGGTGCTGGCAACCCACGCTACGCCACTGCATATAATTAAATGATGACTTCCCGCAGATATATAACGGAAATACAGATATAAGTGGGATAAAACCCATTTACAGTCCTAGAAGATTATTGAGACTCAGCTTTGAAGGATATGTCCCGAAATGAAGATGCAAGCCGGGTTACCCAGTAGGGACGTCTTCTAATAGTCAATCTGTGGACCCCAAAATTTGGCTTTTCCGCCTCTCAGATACCATATCGGGGTGCCCCACAGATTTTCCAACTAGCAGCTGAGGCTATATGAGAACCAGTTCATCCAAAAAACGGGGAAGGCAGAATCCAGAAATGCTAGAGACACCTGTACTTTGTACAGAGAGGAACTGCAGATCACCTGAGGTCACAGGCTCAGATTCGTACGCCCAGCAGCTGAAACAGCAGATTACCCCAGGCCTCACAGCTGACCGCCAACGGAGTCCAATATTATCAGCGGTAACACATTCAGAGTGGGTTCAGCCAAATCTTCCAGCCCCTGTTTCCTCCACAAGAGCCGGGACCCCATTAATCTGGTAACTTACCAGCTCTGACACCCAGCGCCTCCCAGGCGGCAAACAGCTGATCACAGCGGCAAAAAAAAAAGGGCATCGAGTGAGGGGACGGACAAGGCACAGCAGGCAGTATAGGGCTGACCGTCGATAGTAATTGGCGCAGACAGCAGGATAAAGCGAAAGCCGTAATATACCGAGTGGCTTACCGGCTCCAGCTCCAGACGCCCTCCATCTCAAAGGCATCAAATCGCGAGTCTCGGCAAGTCACAGTCCCAGTCACAGCAAACAGCCGGCCGAAGATAGTGCAGGGACAGGGCAAGCGGCGTACAAAAGAGTCACCTGAGGCGGCAGGAAGCAAAGTAAGATCGCTCTAACTCCCATCTAGACCGTCCGTACTCGGCTAGCCATGCCTGGCCAGGAGGCGGCGTTCCTTAGGATCCAGGTCCGCATCAAGGAGCGAGGCAAATCGAGGCAGGGAACGAGAGGAGAGGACGGCCGGAGGAGGAGCGCGTCACCCCTACGTCCGCGCTGGTACATTCTTAGTGATTGGTGAGGTGGGGATTATCAATATATGGCATATAAAGAATGGTGGAGAGATATTACAGGTGTAGGACTGACATAAAATGCATATGTAGCAGAGCTAGGTATGCGCTGGTACATTCTTAGTGATTGGTGAGGTGGGGATTATCAATATATGGCATATAAAGAATGGTGGAGAGATATTACAGGTGTAGGACTGACATAAAATGCATATGTAGCAGAGCTAGGTATGCGCTGGTACATTCTTAGTGATTGGTGAGGTGGGGATTATCAATATATGGCATATAAAGAATGGTGGAGAGATATTACAGGTGTAGGACTGACATAAAATGCATATGTAGCAGAGCTAGGTATGCGCTGGTACATTCTCAGTGATTGGTGAGGTGGGGATTATAAATATATGTCATATAAAGAATGGTGGAGAGATAGTACAGGTGTAGGACTGACATAAAATGCATATGTAGCAGAGCTAGGTATGCGCTGGTACATTCTCAGTGATTGGTGAGGTGGGGATTATCAATATATGTCATATAAAGAATGGTGAAGAGATAGGGTAATACACTGATATGTGGCCGAGTTCCATATAAGCTGGGTAATAGGTCAGTGATAATATCAGACACCGGGAAAGCTGGGTAATAAGTCTATAAGACTTATTACCCAGCTTTCCCGGTATCAGATATTATCACTGACTTATTACCCAGCTTTCCCGGTATCAGATATTATCACTGACTTATTACCCAGCTTTCCCGGTATCAGATATTATCACTGACTTCTGACTTATTACCCAGCTTTCCCGGTGTACAATATTATTACAGACTTATTACCCAGCTTTCCCGGTGTACAATATTATCACTGACTTATTACCCAGCTTTCCCGGTATCAGATATTATCACTGACTTCTGACTTATTACCCAGCTTTCCCGGTATCAGATATTATCACTGACTTCTGACTTATTACCCAGCTTTCCCGGTGTACAATATTATCACTGGCTTATTACCCAGCTTTCCCGGTATCAGATATTATCACTGACTTCTGACTTATTACCCAGCTTTCCCGGTGTACAATATTATTACAGACTTATTACCCAGCTTTCCCGGTGTACAATATTATCACTGACTTATTACCCAGCTTTCCCGGTGTACAATATTATTGTACACCGGGAAAGCTGGGTAATAAGTCAGTGATAATATTGTACACCGGGAAAGCTGGGTAATAAGTCAGTGATAATATCTGATACCGGGAAAGCTGGGTAATAAGTCAGTGATAATATCTGATACCGGGAAAGCTGGGTAATAAGTCAGTGATAATATTGTACACCGGGAAAGCTGGGTAATAAGTCTGTTATAATATTGTACACCGGGAAAGCTGGGTAATAAGTCAGTGAATATATCTATCTATATCTAGCACAGATCATATGGCTACTAGCTAACATGCATTTGGGCTGTAGTGATTTATTGTTTTTGCTGCACAGAATGGGTTTGTAACACAGGTTTTATGTGTAAAAGTGTATTAGAATGCAGGACAGCCACAAGTTACTCCATTAGTTCACTAGCATTGGTCAGTGGTCACTGAGTGATTCCCCAGCAGGGGGATGGGGTTTACATACTCTGCAGGCTCCATGTGGATGACTCATCCACATGAACGAGCAAGGACTGAGCTCTCAGGGTGAGTCATGAGGAGGCGTGGCCTTCACTCAACTGGAGCCAAACCAGGAAGTTATCAGGACATTTACTGCTGGTAAGATTGAAACAGCAAAGTGGGACAACCCCTTTAAGTTATACATGCAAAGCCTATTCAGTTATAATATTAATGCATTATATTGAAAACCAGTTCAGACACACTCAGGCTGATGTCAGCAGTAAGTATATAAGGCAAGCTGGGCAGATTTTGATAAAGTGATCTGTTATAGTGCTATCAGTTTTGAAACTAAGAAGGATAAACGCAAATGTGTTAACGATTCAGACAATTTCTGCTCCATATGTGGCAAATATACTACTTATGATCAGCACAAGAATCTGACAAAGCGAGTGCGTCTTGCAGCTTGGGATGCATTTGCTGCAAACTATGCTGAATTAGTAGACAACATGCTTACAGCATATGAACAACTTGGCTGCCGAATGTCATTGAAAGTGCATTTCTTACATTCCCATCTTGACTGTTATCCACCCAATTTGGGACACGTAAGTGACGAACATGGAAAGTGGTTCCATAAAGATATTTCTACAATGGAGAACAGGTATCAAGACCGCTGGAATCCCAACATGATGGGGGACTACTGCTGTTTTTTGCAATGTGAAAATATGATCGTTCACAAACGCAAAAGCAGATGCCTGAAGCACTTTTAACAGTACTGGGCCTTGCTCAAGTAAGACTTATAAACTGAAAAACAAGACTTTTTGGTAATATTTCAGGGGTTCCAACACTTAAAATTTAATTCTAATCTTGTGGGAACTGTATATATGTAAACTGATCATTGAGGCTTGATGCTAATTTTCACCTCAATACACACTGTTAGATTGCTTCCACACCATAGGTATTGATGCTGTTATCACACATTATATATATATATATATATATATATAGATGAAGAAACGGACAGCACTCCAAGTAAAAATCAATGATCTTTTATTCACCCATGTGATGACTTTGTAATATAGAAAGCATATTATAGTGGATTTGTATTGTGCAGCAATTGTGACTGCTGATCGGTTCTGCAGCGATACTACAACTACCAAGAGTGACAAACCCAATTAGAAAAAATAATTATAACTGGTGTGATATACCAGTCTCCCCCCAAAACGACAGATTGAAGCGGGGTCTTGTTTGAACCAAGATTGAACCAAAAAGTCTTGTTTTTCAGTTTATAAGTCTTACTTGAGCAAGGCCCAGTACTGTCAATGATCTTTTATTCACCCATTATTCACCCGCTGCTACCCACATGGGTGAAAAAAAGATCATTGATTTTTACTTGGAGTGCTGTCCGTTTCTTCATCTGCATCAGACGGGGTAAGCCGCTACACCCCTGGACCTAGCACCCATTTTGCTTTTTCCAGTGCCGCCATCAATTTTCTTCTCTATATATATATATATATATATATACACACTCACCTAAATAATTATTAGGAACACCTGTTCTATTTCTCATTAATGCGATTATCTAGTCAACCAATCACATGGCAGTTGCTTCAATGCATGTAGGGCTGTGGTCCTGGTCAAGACAATCTCCTGAACTCCAAACTGAATTTCAGAATGGTAAAGAAAGGTGGGCTACAACAGCAGAAGACCCCACCGGGTACCACTCATCTCCACTAGAAATAGGAAAAAGAGGCTACAATTTGCACAAGCTCACCAAAATTGGACTGTTGAAGGCTGGAAAAATGTTGCCTGGTCTCATGAGTCTCGATTTTTGTTGAGACATTCAAATGGTAGAGTCCGAATTTGGCGTAAACAGAATGAGAACATGTATCCATTATGCCTTGTTACCACTGTGCAGGCTGGTGGTGGTGGTGTAATGGTGTAGGGGATGTTTTCTGGGCACGCTTTAGGCCCCTTAGTGCCAATTGGCCATCGTTTAAATGCCACGGGCTACCTGAGCATTGTTTTTGACCATGTCCATCCCTTCATGACCACCATGTACCCATCCTCTGATGGCTACTTCCAGCAGGATAATGCACCATGTCACAAAGCTCGAATCATTTCAAATTGGTTTCTTGAACATGACAATGAGTTCCCTGTACTAAAATGGCCTCCACAGTCACCAGATCTCAACCCAATAGAGCATCTTTGGGATGTGGTGGAACGAGAGCTTTGTGCCCTGGATGTGCATCCCTCGAATCTCCATCAACTGCAAGATGCTATCCTATCAATATGGGCCAACATTTCTAAAGAATGCTATCAGCACCTTGTGGAATCAATGCCACGTAGAATTAAGGCAGTTCTGAAGGCAAAAGGGGGTCCAACACCATATTAGTATGGTGTTCCTAATAATTCTTTAGGTGAGTGTGTATACGTATGAAATCGTAATTGCATCATAATTAAATTGAACCCCGCAAAAACAGGTTTCTGTCAAAATAGGGGGGCAGATTAAAGTATTTGCTTGCAGGTAGCTATTTTTGAGGTACACCTGCACTTCTGATAGCAAGCACAGTCAGCAGCAGGTCCTGTCTTCTCTTTCCCTTTCTTTCACAATTCTTCCTTGTACTCTACCTTGTAGCCTTTCTCTTTATTCTCCCTGTCAATAAGCTTGATTGATTTATGACTATTCCTGATTGATTTTTTCACTGTCCCTGACTTCCTGAGATCGTTTTCCTGGCAGACACTGTAACACCCAACCACCCTCATTCACAGCCCGCCACAGAATGCTAAAGCACCTTCCTGTCTGTCAGCCTGGGAGCCAATCAGGGCAAGCCCCACTTCCTCTCAGGGTCATGTAAGAACACTTCTTCCTCCCTAGTGCTTTTTTCCCACCAACATGTGCCATTTTAGTGGATTCGTCCAAAATGAACCAGAAAAAATTTGGATTTGTCTGCCGTCCGAAAAACAACAAAGGTTCTGACCGAACTTAGTTTGGTTCAAACTGGTTCACCCATCCTTTCTGGTGAGTACACGTCTGTTTTTATAATTATAAAAGTGCCTCACTAATTTATGAGGTGCGGAGGATTAAAGTGGTGGTGGCCCTGGAATGGAGGAGATGTAGAATTATTTTGTTAAATAACTTTCTTGCCTTGTAAAAAATGATCAGGAATTTATTTTAGGGGTCATAATAAATTTTTATTGCTTTTTCTTCATTAGTAAAGAAAACAATTCTTACATACTTGTTCAATAGCACAGTATGTAAAAATTTTTGTTAACAGATCATGTGAATAATACTTATTACATGTATTATAGTTAACTTTGCGTACAATAGGCCTCAGTTATATATTACTGATCAAGTACTTTAATTAGTTCAAATAAAAAAAAAAATAATAATAAAAATAAAGAAAAATGTAAAAAAAAAATTATGAAAGTTAATATATGAAAGAAGAAATAAAAATAAAGACAGAGTAGAAACGTTTTATAGACAATTATTAACATTCCTCTGCTATGAGATTGTACTTGTGTGTCACATTTGTTGTTTGACATATTTGATATTTTGACCAGTCCTTGACATCTATTATGTATCTGTTTTTTATTTTGGGTAGTGAGATAGCCATGTCCTCCATTTTCTTTCCATAATACCTCTTTTTCCCTTGATCGTTGCGTGTATATGTTCGTTTATGTAGTTTTTAGATACCAGTTCTGTAATTTCACTGACTTTAGGAATTATGTTTGTTTTCCAATGTTTTGCTAACAGCGTGCGATAGGTAATGAAAATATGCATTATGGGTGTTTGGACTAATGGATCTATCGCTTCCATTCCGATATTCAGTAAAGCTAGTTCCGGAGTAAGCAAAATATATTTACCTGCTATCATGTTGATTAATTCGTGTAAGTCCCTTTTTAATTTACCTAACTTTGGGCATGTCCAAAAGATGTGGAAAAGGGTACTGCATTGATTACAATTCCCCCAACACATATTTGAACATGTATTGTAAAATTTGTGCAACTTTACAGGTGTATAATACCATCTAGATATTATCTTAAAAAATTGTTCTCTGTGGTTAATGCAAGTGGTGGCCTTCTTGAACAATAACATTGCTATGCTCCAATGGTTTGCGTTCAAAGGTTTATTCAAGTCTGCTTCCCATTTTTGCTGATATATTAGTCGTTATTTGCTAGATCGTATATCATTTTGAAATATTTTGTTGTCTGTCGGCTAGGTAATATGTCTAATAGATTTGATAAGTTGTGTGGTAAATACATTTCTGTATTAGGGTACTTCTCCCAGAAATTTTTTAAAGCAATATAGGTATGTCTATCTTTATTAGTTAAGTTAAAGCTCTTTTGAAGGTCTTCAAATTCTAGGATCCTATTGTCCTTGATTATCTGTTTAAAGGATGAGATTCCCATGCCTGTCCATAAATCAACGTTTTTTAGTGCTGTGAAATGTTTGAGGTATGATAGTTTTACATCGTGTTTTACCATATTTGGAAGGTTTCTGTTTGATTTGAGGTGTAGATTCCATGCTTCTAGTGTTGCTCTAATTGTGGGTATACATATCTTCGGTAAGTCAGTGAATTTGTTGGCATTCACTATAATTTGTGTCCAGTCAGGAGTTTGGAGAACATCTGATTCTATTTGCGTCCATGATTTTGGATTATCTTTGTCTTTAAGCCAATCTATAGATTGTGCTATAAGGGTAGTATTGTGGTATGCTGCTAGGTTTGGAAATGCAATGCCCCGTTTGGGATCTTTTTACTAAGGATGTGTGCCGAAACTCTGGGTTTTGAGTTTTTCCATATAAAAGTTGAGGCTTGGGTTTGTAACTTCTTTAGAAGGGAGCAGGGTAGCGATATTGGTATTGTCCTAAATTTATAGAGGATTTTTGGCAAAATAAGCATTTTGTAGAGTGTTAGTCTACCGAACCAACTCCATTCTCTATTTGAAAAAGCGTTTATTTCTTTCTGTAGTTCGGCAAGTAGTTTAGGATAGTTTTCTCTTATTAAAGTTTGTTTATCTGGAGCTACTTCTACTCCTAGAAAGGTTATGGATTTAGGGTTCCAAATAAAGTTGTAATTTTGTTGTATTGTGGCTATAATGTTTTTTTTCCAGTCTTATCCCCAATATGTGTCACTTATTTTGATTGACTTTGTGATATGATATTATCCCAAAATTATTTAGTTCTTTTTGAACTTCCCTGACTGATTGATTTGGATTTGTTAGTGTTAGAATCATGTCGTCTGCGAACATGCTAATTTTGTATGTCTTGCCGGAAATTTTGATGCCTTCGATTTTTTCATTAATCCTAATGCTAGAGGCTAGGGGTTCAATAGCTAATATAAATAATATCGGTGATAGGGGACATCCTTGCCGGGTTCCATTGCTTATGTAAAAGGTATCTGAGAAAATTCCATTGCACTGAACCCTAGCTGATGGTCTAGAGTATAGTGAGAAGATAGTTTTGATGAAATTGTCCGGAAAGTCGAATTGTCTGAGGACTGACTTCAAATATTCCCAGTGTAGTCTGTCAAACGCCTTCTCTGCGTCTAGAGAAAGGAGCAGAGAAGGCATTTTTCTCATTTTGGCCCAGCAAGCTAAATCTATGATTCTTCTAGACCCATCATATGGTTGTCTATGTTTAGTGAAGCCCACTTGATCCATGTGTATTAATGATGGCATTATGTCCTGCATTCTATATGCTATTAATTTTGCGTATAATTTTATATCCGTGTTTAACAGCGAGATAGGCCTGAGATTTCCGGGACACATTTCTGAGGTGAATTCGCCATCTTCTCTGGCTTTGTTAAAAGTATTAGTTAAGTAGGGACTCAAGATATCACTATATGTTTTGTAATACTCTGATGAGAATCCATCAGGCCCTGGAGATTTACCTGGCTTTAATGTCTTGATTGTTGCTGCTATTTCTGAATCTGTGAAGGGCGCGTTAAGGGATTCTTTAATGTCTCCAGATACCTTTGGTAGTTTACATTTGTTCAGATATTGATTGTGTTGTGCTTGAGTGGGGCGGGATAATGTGGTATCATCTTTTAAGTTGTATAATTTTTTATAATATTGTGCAATCTGATTAGCGATTTCTATTGGATTAGATATCTTTTCCTTCGTTGATTCATTGATTAAGTGATTGATTCTAAATTGGGTTCTAATTGGCTTTGTGTGGCTGGCCATTAACTTTGAGGGTTTGTTGTAGTCTCTATAATATTTCGCTTCTGTGTTTTTTGTTATTATTAAATGTTTTTTAACCAGAAGTTCATGTAGTTTGAGTCTGGTGGATGTAAGGGCTTGTAAGGTGACATATGAGTTATTTGATTTGTGTAACTTCTCTAGGGAACTGAGCTTTGAGAGGGTTTCAGTAATGTGTGATTTGTTACATCTGGCTGTCTGCTGGATAATAATCCCTCTAGAAAAGGCCTTATGTGTCCTCCATAGTAATATTGGGTCATTCGTTGAGTCTTGATTAAATTCAAAAAATTCTGTTAGTTTATTTCTAATTATTCCCTGCGTTTCTAGATTTGCAAAGATGAAAGTGTTGTTCTTCCAAGATAGGGCATTTTTTTGATGACTTGTTAATTTAATTTCAAGGGTGATGGGTGCGTGGTCTGACCACGTAGTGTTATTTATTTTACACGCTGATATTTCGTTGAGAGTTTGGGATTTTATAAGGAACATGTCGATCCTTGCGTAACTATTATGACTTTGCGAGTAATGGGTGTAGTCTCTCTCTGTTGCATTGAAGCATCTCCACACATCGTATAGAGCATTATCTACTAGTAGAGTTGAGCGAACACCTGGATGTTCGGGTTCGAGAAGTTCGGCCGAACATCCCGGAAATGTTCGGGTTCGGGATCCGAACCCGATCCGAACTTCGTCCCGAACCCGAACCCCATTGAAGTCAATGGGGACCCGAACTTTTCGGCACTAAAAAGGCTGTAAAACAGCCCAGGAAAGAGCTAGAGGGCTGCAAAAGGCAGCAACATGTAGGTAAATCCCCTGCAAACAAATGTGGATAGGGAAATGAATTAAAATAAAAATTAAATAAATAAAAATTAACCAAAATCAATTGGAGAGAGGTTCCATAGCAGAGAATCTGGCTTCCCGTCACCCACCACTGGAACAGTCCATTCTCAGATATTTAGGCCCCGGCACCCAGGCAGAGGAGAGAGGTCCCGTAACAGAGAATCTGTCTTCATGTCAGCAGAGAATTAGTCTGCATGTCATAGCAGAGAATGAGGCTTCACGTCAGCCACCACTGCAACAGTCCATTGGCATATATTTAGGCCCAGCACCCAGGCAGAGGAGGGAGGTCCCGTAACAGAGAATCTGTCTTCATGTCAGCAGAGAATTAGTCTGCATGTCATAGCAGAGAATGAGGCTTCACGTCAGCCACCACTGCAACAGTCCATTGGCATATATTTAGGCCCAGCACACACACAGGCAGAGGAGAGAGGTCCCGTAACAGAGGATCTGGCTTCATGTCAGCAGAGAATCAGTCTGCATGTCATAGCAGAGAATCAGGCTTCACGTCAGCCACCACTGCAACAGTCCATTGTCATAAATTTAGGCCCAGCACCCAGGCAGAGGAGAGAGGTCCCGTAACAGACAATCTGGCTTCATGTCAGCAGAGAATTAGTCTGCATGTCATAGCAGAGAATGAGGCTTCACGTCAGCCACCACTGCAACAGTCCATTGGCATATATTTAGGCCCAGCACCCAGGCAGAGGAGGGAGGTCCCGTAACAGAGAATCTGTCTTCATGTCAGCAGAGAATTAGTCTGCATGTCATAGCAGAGAATGAGGCTTCACGTCAGCCACCACTGCAACAGTCCATTGGCATATATTTAGGCCCAGCACCCAGGCAGAGGAGGGAGGTCCCGTAACAGAGAATCTGGCTTCATGTCAGCAGAGAATCAGTCTTCATATCATAGCAGAGAATCAGGCTTCACGTCACCCACCACTGTAAGAGTCAATTTTCATAAATTTAGGCCCAGAACCCAGGCAGAGGAGAAAGGTCCCGTAACAGACAATCTGGCTTCATGTCAGCAGAGAATCAGTCTTCATATCATAGCAGAGAATCAGGCTTCACGTCACCCACCACTGCAACAGTCCATTGGCATATATTTAGGCCTAGCACACAGGCAGAGCAGAGAGGTCCCGTAACAGACAATCTGGCTTCATGACAGCAGAGAATCAGTCTGCATGTCATAGCAGAGAATGAGGCTTCACGTCAGCCACCACTGCAACAGTCCATTGGCATATATTTAGGCCCAGCACCCAGGCAGAGGAGGGAGGTCCCGTAACAGAGAATCTGTCTTCATGTCAGCAGAGAATTAGTCTGCATGTCATAGCAGAGAATGAGGCTTCACGTCAGCCACCACTGCAACAGTCCATTGGCATATATTTAGGCCCAGCACCCAGGCAGAGGAGGGAGGTCCCGTAACAGAGAATCTGGCTTCATGTCAGCAGAGAATCAGTCTTCATATCATAGCAGAGAATCAGGCTTCACGTCACCCACCACTGTAAGAGTCAATTTTCATAAATTTAGGCCCAGAACCCAGGCAGAGGAGAAAGGTCCCGTAACAGACAATCTGGCTTCATGTCAGCAGAGAATCAGTCTTCATATCATAGCAGAGAATCAGGCTTCACGTCACCCACCACTGTAAGAGTCAATTTTCAAAAATTTAGGCCCAGAACCCAGGCAGAGGAGAAAGGTCCCGTAACAGACAATCTGGCTTCATGTCAGCAGAGAATCAGTCTTCATATCATAGCAGAGAATCAGGCTTCACGTCACCCACCACTGTAAGAGTCAATTTTCATAAATTTAGGCCCAGAACCCAGGCAGAGGAGAAAGGTCCCGTAACAGACAATCTGGCTTCATGTCAGCAGAGAATCAGTCTTCATATCATAGCAGAGAATGAGGCTTCACGTCAGCCACCACTGCAACAGTCCATTGGCATATATTTAGGCCCAGCACCCAGGCAGAGGAGGGAGGTCCCGTAACAGAGAATCTGTCTTCATGTCAGCAGAGAATTAGTCTGCATGTCATAGCAGAGAATGAGGCTTCACGTCAGCCACCACTGCAACAGTCCATTGGCATATATTTAGGCCCAGCACCCAGGCAGAGGAGGGAGGTCCCGTAACAGACAATCTGGCTTCATGTCAGCAGAGAATCAGTCTTCATATCATAGCAGAGAATCAGGCTTCACGTCACCCACCACTGCAACAGTCCATTGGCATATATTTAGGCCTAGCACACAGGCAGAGCAGAGAGGTCCCGTAACAGACAATCTGGCTTCATGACAGCAGAGAATCAGTCTTCATATCATAGCAGAGAATCAGGCTTCACGTCACCCACCACTGTAAGAGTCAATTTTCATAAATTTAGGCCCAGAACCCAGGCAGAGGAGAAAGGTCCCGTAACAGACAATCTGGCTTCATGTCAGCAGAGAATTAGTCTGCATGTCATAGCAGAGAATCAGGCTTCATGTCAGCCACCACTGCAACAGTCCATTGGCATATATTTAGGCCTAGCACACAGGCAGAGGAGAGGTTCATTCAACTTTGGGTAGCATCGCAATATAATGGTAAAATGAAAATAAAAATAGGATTGAATGAGGAAGTGCCCTGGAGTCCAATAATATATGGTTATGGGGAGGTAGTTAATGTCTAATCTGGACAAGGGACGGACAGGTCCTGTGGGATCCATGCCTGGTTCATTTTTATGAACGTCAGCTTGTCCACATTGGCTGTAGACAGGCGGCTGCGTTTGTCTGTAATGACGCCCCCTGCCGTGCTGAATACACGTTCAGACAAAACGCTGGCTGCCGGGCAGGCCAGCACCTCCAAGGCATAAAAGGCTAGCTCTGGCCACGTGGACAATTTAGAGACCCAGAAGTTGAATGGGGCCGAACCATCAGTCAGTACGTGGAGGGGTGTGCACACGTACTGTTCCACCATGTTAGTGAAATGTTGCCTCCTGCTAACACGTTGCGTATCAGGTGGTGGTGCAGTTAGCTGTGGCGTGTTGACAAAAGTTTTCCACATCTCTGCCATGCTAACCCTGCCCTCAGAGGAGCTGGCCGTGACACAGCTGCCTTGGCGACCTCTTGCTCCTCCTCTGCCTTGGCCTTGGGCTTCCACTTGTTCCCCTGTGACATTTGGGAATGCTCTCAGTAGCGCGTCTACCAACGTGCGCTTGTACTCGCGCATCTTCCTATCACGCTCCAGTGCAGGAAGTAAGGTGGGCACATTGTCTTTGTAGCGTGGATCCAGCAGGGTGGCAACCCAGTAGTCCGCACAGGTTAAAATGTGGGCAACTCTGCTGTCGTTGCGCAGGCACTGCAGCATGTAGTCGCTCATGTGTGCCAGGCTGCCCAGGGATAAGGACAAGCTGTCCTCTGTGGGAGGCGTATCGTCATCGTCCTGCCTTTCCCCCCAGCCACGCACCAGTGATGGACCCGAGCTGCGTTGGGTGCCACCCCGCTGTGACCATGCTTCATCCTCATCCTCCTCCACCTCCTCCTCATCCTCGTCCTCCTCGTCCTCCAGTAGTGGGCCCTGGCTGGCCACATTTGTACCTGGCCTCTGCTGTTGCAAAAAACCTCCCTCTGAGTCACTTCGAAGAGACTGGCCTGAAAGTGCTAAAAATGACCCCTCTTCCTCATCCTCCTCCTCCTCCTCCTGGGCCACCTCCTGTTCCATCATCGCCCTAAGTGTTTTCTCAAGGAGACATAGAAGTGGTATTGTAACGCTGATAACGGTGTCATCGCCACTGGCCATGTTGGTGGAGTACTCGAAACAGCGCAACAGGGCACACAGGTCTCGCATGGAGGCCCAGTCATTGGTGGTGAAGTGGTGCTGTTCTGTAGTGCGACTGACCCGTGCGTGCTGCAGCTGAAACTCCACTATGGCCTGCTGCTGCTCGCACAGTCTGTCCAGCATGTGCAAGGTGGAGTTCCACCTGGTGGGCACGTCGCATATGAGGCGGTGAGCGGGAAGGCCGAAGTTACGCTGTAGCGCAGACAGGCGAGCAGCGGCAGGATGTGAACGCCGGAAGCGCGAACAGACGGCCCGCACTTTATGCAGCAGCTCTGACATGTCGGGGTAGTTGTGAATGAACTTCTGCACCACCAAATTCAGCACATGCGCCAAGCAAGGGATGTGCGTCAAACTGGCTAGTCCCAGAGCTGCAACGAGATTTCGCCCATTATCACACACCACCAGGCCGGGCTTGAGGCTCACCGGCAGCAACCACTCGTCGGTCTGTTGTTCAATACCCCGCCACAACTCCTGTGCGGTGTGGGGCCTGTCCCCCAAACATATGAGTTTCAGAATGGCCTGCTGACGTTTACCCCGGGCTGTGCTGAAGTTGGTGGTGAAGGTGTGTGGCTGACTGGATGAGCAGGTGGAAGAAGAGGAGGAGGAAGCCGAGAAGGAGGAGGTGGCAACAGGAGGCAAAGAATGTTGCCCTGCGATCCTTGGCGGCGGCAGGACGTGCGCCAAACAGCTCTCCGCCTGGGGCCCAGCTGCCACTACATTTACCCAGTGTGCAGTTAGGGAGATATAGCGTCCCTGGCCGTGCTTACTGGTCCACGTATCTGTGGTTAGGTGGACCTTGCTACAGATGGCGTTGCGCAGTGCACACTTGATTTTATGGGATACTTGGTTGTGCAGGGAAGGCACGGCTCTCTTGGAGAAGTAGTGCCGGCTGGGAACAACATACTGTGGGACAGCAAGCGACATGAGCTGTTTGAAGCTGTCTGTGTCCACCAGCCTAAATGACAGCATTTCATAGGCCAGTAGTTTAGAAATGCTGGCATTCAGGGCCAGGGATCGAGGGTGGCTAGGTGGGAATTTACGCTTTCTATCAAATGTTTGTGAGATGGAGAGCTGAACGCTGGCGTGTGACATGGTTGAGACGCTTGGTGACGGAGGTGGTGGTGGTGGTGTTGGTGGTACATCCCCTGTTTGCTGGGCGGCAGGTGCCAACGTTCCTCCAGAGGCGGAGGAAGAGGCCGAGGCGGCAGCAGCAGAATAGGCCGAGGCGGCAGCAGCAGAAGAGGTAGCAGGGGGAGCCTGAGTGACTTCCTTGGTTTTAAGGTGTTTCCTCCACTGCAGTTCATGCTTTGCATGCAGGTGCCTGGTCATGCAGGTTGTGCTCAGGTTCAGAACGTTAATGCCTCGCTTCAGGCTCTGATGGCACAGCGTGCAAACCACTCGGGTCTTGTCGTCAGCACATTGTTTGAAGAAGTGCCATGCCAGGGAACTCCTTGAAGCTGCCTTTGGGGTGCTCGGTCCCAGATGGCGGCGGTCAGTAGCAGGCGGAGTCTCTTGGCGGCGGGTGTTCTGCTTTTGCCCACTGCTCCCTCTTTTGCTACGCTGTTGGCTCGGTCTCACCACTGCCTCTTCCTCCGAACTGTGAAAGTCAGTGGCACGACCTTCATTCCATGTGGGGTCTAGGACCTCATCGTCCCCTGCATCGTCTTCCACCCAGTCTTGATCCCTGACCTCCTGTTCAGTCTGCACACTGCAGAAAGACGCAGCAGTTGGCACCTGTGTTTCGTCATCATCAGAGACATGCTGAGGTGGTATTCCCATGTCCTCATCATCAGGAAACATAAGTGGTTGTGCGTCAGTGCATTCTATGTCTTTCACCGCTGGGGAAGGGCTAGGTGGATGCCCTTGGGAAACCCTGCCAGCGGAGTCTTCAAACAGCATAAGAGACTGCTGCATAACTTGAGGCTGAGACAGTTTCCCTGGTATGCATGGGGGTGATGTGACAGACTGATGGGGTTGGTTTTCAGGCGCCATCTGTGCGCTTTCTGCAGAAGACTGGGTGGGAGATAATGTGAACGTGCTGGATCCACTGTCGGCCACCCAATTGACTAATGCCTGTACCTGCTCAGGCCTTACCATCCTTAGAACGGCATTGGGCCCCACCATATATCGCTGTAAATTCTGGCGGCTACTGGGACCTGAGGTAGTTGGTACACTAGGACGTGTGGATGTGGCAGAACGGCCACGTCCTCTCCCAGCACCAGAGGGTCCACTAACACCACCACGACCATGTCCACGTCCGCGTCCCTTACTAGATGTTTTTCTCATTGTTATGGTTCACCACAACAACAAATATATTATTTGGCCCAATGTATTGTATTCAAATTCAGCGGGATATAAATTTGAGGCCTAGTATTTAGGCGCTGGGTGACCGGTATGGATTTAGTGACAGAATTAGACTTGGAAATGCACAGAAGCGTGTGTGTGTGAAGTTATTCTGAATGACCCAATGTGCACCTTGAATATTATATACCCTTTTAGGGATAGATTTCAAATAGCTCTGATATAGCAGAAACCACTAAATTATGAAATTGCTAAATTGGGAATTGTACTTCAACCCAGAACAAAAAATGTGCTTTGACGGACACTAAATAACTTCCCAGCTACAACAGGACAACGGTAACGAGAGATTTAGAGGGATATAAATTTGAGGCCTAGTATTTAGGCGCTGGGTGACAGGTATGGGTTTAGTGACAGAATTAGACTTGGAAATACACAGTAGCGGGTGTGTGTGAAGTTATTCTGAATGACCCTATGTGCACCTTCAATATTATATACCCTTTTAGGGATAGATTTCAAATAGCTCTGATATAGCAGAAACCACTAAATTATGAAATTGCTAAATTGGGAATTGTACTTCAACCCAGAACAAAAAATGTGCTTTGACGGACACTAAATAACTTGCCCAGCTACAACAGGACAGCGGGTAACGAGAGATTTAGAGGGATTTAAATTTGAGGCCTAGTATTTAGGCGCTGGGTGACAGGTATGGGTTTAGTGACAGAATTAGACTTGGAAATACACAGTAGCGGGTGTGTGTGAAGTTATTCTGAATGACCCTATGTGCACCTTCAATATTATATACCCTTTTTGGGATAGATTTCAAATAGCTCTGATATAGCAGGAACCACTAAATTATGAAATTGCTAAATTGGGAATTGTACTTCAACCCAGAACAAAAAATGTGCTTTGACGGGACACTAAATAACTTTCCCAGCTACAACAGGACAACGGTAACGAGAGATTTAGAGGGATTTAAATTTGAGGCCTAGTATTTAGGCGCTGGGTGACAGGTATGGGTTTAGTGACAGAATTAGACTTGGAAATACACAGTAGCGGGTGTGTGTGAAGTTATTCTGAATGACCCTATGTGCACCTTCAATATTATATACCCTTTTAGGGATAGATTTCAAATAGCTCTGATATAGCAGAAACCACTAAATTATGAAATTGCTAAATTGGGAATTGTACTTCAACCCAGAACAAAAAATGTGCTTTGACGGACACTAAATATCTTGCCCAGCAACAACAGTACAGCGGTGGGTAACGAGAGATTTAGAGGGAATTAAATTTGAGGCCTAGTATTTAGGCGCTGGGTCACCGGTATGGATTTAGTGACAGAATTAGACTTGGAAATACACAGTAGCGGTGTGTGTGAAGTTATTCTGAATGACCCTATGTGCACCTTCAATATTATATACCCTTTTTGGGATAGATTTCAAATAGCTCTGATATAGCAGGAACCACTAAATTATGAAATTGCTAAATTGGGAATTGTACTTCAACCCAGAACAAAAAATGTGCTTTGACGGGCACTAAATAACTTTCCCAGCTACAACAGGACAACGGTAACGAGAGATTTAGAGGGATTTAAATTTGAGGCCTAGTATTTAGGCGCTGGGTGACAGGTATGGGTTTAGTGACAGAATTAGACTTGGAAATACACAGTAGCGGGTGTGTGTGAAGTTATTCTGAATGACCCTATGTGCACCTTCAATATTATATACCCTTTTAGGGATAGATTTCAAATAGCTCTGATATAGCAGGAAACCACTAAATTATGAAATTGCTAAATTGGGAATTGTACTTCAACCCAGAACAAAAAATGTGCTTTGACGGACACTAAATATCTTGCCCAGCAACAACAGTACAACGGGGTAACGAGAGATTTAGAGGGATTTAAATTTGAGGCCTAGTATTTAGGCGCTGGGTGACAGGTATGGGTTTAGTGACAGAATTAGACTTGGAAATACACAGTAGCGGGTGTGTGTGAAGTTATTCTGAATGACCCTATGTGCACCTTCAATATTATATACCCTTTTAGGGATAGATTTCAAATAGCTCTGATATAGCAGAAACCACTAAATTATGAAATTGCTAAATTGGGAATTGTACTTCAACCCAGAACAAAAAATGTGCTTTGACGGACACTAAATATCTTGCCCAGCAACAACAGTACAGCGGTGGGTAACGAGAGATTTAGAGGGATTAAATTTGAGGCCTAGTATTTAGGCGCTGGGTCACCGGTATGGATTTAGTGACAGAATTAGACTTGGAAATACACAGTAGCGGGTGTGTGTGAAGTTATTCTGAATGACCCTATGTGCACCTTCAATATTATATACCCTTTTGGGATAGATTTCAAATAGCTCTGATATAGCAGGAACCACTAAATTATGAAATTGCTAAATTGGGAATTGTACTTCAACCCAGAACAAAAAATGTGCTTTGACGGGAACTAAATAAAAAACACAGAAAAAACAGGACAACGGTAACGAGAGATTTAGAGGGATTTAAATTTGAGGCCTAGTATTTAGGCGCTGGGTGACAGGTATGGGTTTAGTGACAGAATTAGACTTGGAAATACACAGTAGCGGGTGTGTGTGAAGTTATTCTGAATGACCCTATGTGCACCTTCAATATTATATACCCTTTTAGGGATAGATTTCAAATAGCTCTGATATAGCAGGAACCACTAAATTATGAAATTGCTAAATTGGGAATTGTACTTCAACCCAGAACAAAAAATGTGCTTTGACGGGACACTAAATAACTTTCCCAGCTACAACAGGACAACGGTAACGAGAGATTTAGAGGGATTTAAATTTGAGGCCTAGTATTTAGGCGCTGGGTGACAGGTATGGGTTTAGTGACAGAATTAGACTTGGAAATACACAGTAGCGGGTGTGTGTGAAGTTATTCTGAATGACCCTATGTGCACCTTCAATATTATATACCCTTTTAGGGATAGATTTCAAATAGCTCTGATATAGCAGAAACCACTAAATTATGAAATTGCTAAATTGGGAATTGTACTTCAACCCAGAACAAAAAATGTGCTTTGACGGACACTAAATATCTTGCCCAGCTACAACAGGACAACGGTAACGAGAGATTTAGAGGGATTTAAATTTGAGGCCTAGTATTTAGGCGCTGGGTGACAGGTATGGGTTTAGTGACAGAATTAGACTTGGAAATACACAGTAGCGGGTGTGTGTGAAGTTATTCTGAATGACCCTATGTGCACCTTCAATATTATATACCCTTTTTGGGATAGATTTCAAATAGCTCTGATATAGCAGGAACCACTAAATTATGAAATTGCTAAATTGGGAATTGTACTTCAACCCAGAACAAAAAATGTGCTTTGACGGACACTAAATAACTTGCCCAGCTACAACAGGACAACGGGTAACGAGAGATTTAGAGGGATTAAATTTGAGGCCTAGTATTTAGGCGCTGGGTGACAGGTATGGGTTTAGTGACAGAATTAGACTTGGAAATACACAGTAGCGGGTGTGTGTGAAGTTATTCTGAATGACCCTATGTGCACCTTCAATATTATATACCCTTTTGGGATAGATTTCAAATAGCTCTGATATAGCAGGAACCACTAAATTATGAAATTGCTAAATTGGGAATTGTACTTCAACCCAGAACAAAAAATGTGCTTTGACGGGCACTAAATAACTTTCCCAGCTACAACAGGACAACGGTAACGAGAGATTTAGAGGGATTAAAATTTGAGGCCTAGTATTTAGGCGCTGGGTGACAGGTATGGGTTTAGTGACAGAATTAGACTTGGAAATACACAGTAGCGGGTGTGTGTGAAGTTATTCTGAATGACCCTATGTGCACCTTCAATATTATATACCCTTTTAGGGATAGATTTCAAATAGCTCTGATATAGCAGGAACCACTAAATTATGAAATTGCTAAATTGGGAATTGTACTTCAACCCAGAACAAAAAATGTGCTTTGACGGGCACTAAATAACTTTCCCAGCTACAACAGGACAACGGTAACGAGAGATTTAGAGGGATTTAAATTTGAGGCCTAGTATTTAGGCGCTGGGTGACAGGTATGGGTTTAGTGACAGAATTAGACTTGGAAATACACAGTAGCGGGTGTGTGTGAAGTTATTCTGAATGACCCTATGTGCACCTTCAATATTATATACCCTTTTTGGGATAGATTTCAAATAGCTCTGATATAGCAGGAACCACTAAATTATGAAATTGCTAAATTGGGAATTGTACTTCAACCCAGAACAAAAAATGTGCTTTGACGGGACACTAAATAACTTTCCCAGCTACAACAGGACAGCGGGTAACGAGAGATTTAGAGGGATTAAATTTGAGGCCTAGTATTTAGGCGCTGGGTGACAGGTATGGGTTTAGTGACAGAATTAGACTTGGAAATACACAGTAGCGGGTGTGTGTGAAGTTATTCTGAATGACCCTATGTGCACCTTCAATATTATATACCCTTTTTGGGATAGATTTCAAATAGCTCTGATATAGCAGGAACCACTAAATTATGAAATTGCTAAATTGGGAATTGTATTTCAACCCAGAACAAGAAATGTGCTTGAACGGACACTAAATAACTCGCCCAGCTACAGCACTAGGGACAGATTTAGCTGGATATAAATTTGAGGCCTAGTATTTAGGCGCTGGGTGACCGGTATGGATTTAGTGACAGAATTAGACTGGGATATGGCCAAAAAATGAACAGACTATTGCTGGTTAAATGCACTTGGTGTGACAGCTTCACCCTGATGTAGGCTTTAGCCAAAAAACAACCACACCATTGAGGGTTAAATGCACTTGGTGACAGGCGCAGCTTGCCCCTGATTTTGTATATGGCCAAAAAATGAACAGACTATTGCTGGTTAAATGCACTTGGTGTGACAGCTTCACCCTGATGTAGGCTTTAGCCAAAAAACAACCACACCATTGAGGGTTAAATGCACTTGGTGACAGGCGCAGCTTGCCCCTGATTTTGTATATGGCCAAAAAATGAACAGACTATTGCTGGTTAAATGCACTTGGTGTGACAGCTTCACCCTGATGTAGGCTTTAGCCAAAAAACAACCACACCATTGAGGGTTAAATGCACTTGGTGACAGGCGCAGCTTGCCCCTGATTTTGTATATGGCCAAAAAATGAACAGACTATTGCTGGTTAAATGCACTTGGTGTGACAGCTTCACCCTGATGTAGGCTTTAGCCAAAAAACAACCACACCATTGAGGGTTAAATGCACTTGGTCGCAGCTTGTGCTGGCGCACCACAAGACACAAAATGGCCGCCGATCACCCCAGAAAAATGAGACTGACAAACGGTCTGTGCAGCCTAAAAACAGTGAGCAATTGAGGATCAGCAGCTCAATGATCCACAGCTGCAGATCGATCAGTTAATCAAGTCCTTTGGAGGAGTTAATCTGCCTAATCTCGCCCTACTGTCGCAGCCGCAACCTCTCCCTACGCTAATCAGAGCAGAGTGACGGGCGGCGCTATGTGACTCCAGCTTAAATAGAGGCTGGGTCACATGGTGCTCTGGCCAATCACAGCCATGCCAATAGTAGGCATGGCTGTGATGGCCTCTTGGGGCAAGTAGTATGACGCTTGTTGATTGGCTGCTTTGCAGCCTTTCAAAAAGCGCCAAGAAAGCGTCACAAAAGCGCGAAGAAAGCGACGAACACCGAACCCGAACCCGGACTTTTACGAAAATGTCCGGGTTCGGGTCCGTGTCACGGACACCCCAAAATTCGGTACGAACCCGAACTATACAGTTCGAGTTCGCTCATCCCTATCTACTAGCCATTTAGTGATGGTAGTTCTATTTTTGTTCCTTTTACCATTCGTGTCTAGTTGTGGGTCGTTAATTGAGTTTAGATCTCCTCCTATCAGTAGAATGCCTTTTTGTATTCTGTTTACTTTTCTCATTAGCTTATTTAAAAAACTGATTTGGTTGTTATTTGGAGCATACGCATTGACTAGCGTATAAGTGCCGTTATTTATATTACATGTAAGGATGATGTATCTACCTACTGGACTACAATACTGTTCAAACAAATAATGATCAGCCGGCACTCCGTAACGAGTGGCGTGGTGCTCGCGTCCGAGATAACGATCCCAGGATAATGGCAAAAAGAGACCGGCACTCACTGTTTCTTGAAGAAAGAAAATCTTTATTGTCACATATGATCGTGACGCGTTTCGACTCTCGTCTGGAGCCTTTCTCAAACATGAAGGATATAATACAGACATCAGTGAACACACGGCATTTAAATAACCCGCCTAGGCGGAAGTGACATTACATTACCATAGTTACAAAATTCAACAAAGGACAGCTGTCCAATTAGAATGCAAAGTGAATGGAGTTGAAGTGAAACAAAAAGGAAGGAAAGAAAAGATCCCAGCCGCAATCAATTAACGATTCCTCTGATAAAGATTACATAGCAATGGTAGGGTTAATTGTAGAGAATAAATAATGACGTAATGATGCTGCTGGGATGTCTTCAAGTTTTCTAAAAAAAACAAAAGAAAACAGAATAACTAATATGTTGGTTTGCAATTATGGTAGAAACAACTTGTTATATATATTAACAAACAACTAACTAACAACAAAGTAGAGAGTTTGGAGATTTACAGGAAACTGTGGAGGTCATACTCGCGGTTCAGGCCTTTGGGCTCCAATGTCTGCAAAGCGTGAATCCAATAGGACTCACGCTTCTTCAACATCTTAACCCTATCACCACCTCTACGTGGTTGTGGCACATGTTCTATGATCTAAAACCGCAGTTGCGAAATATTATGGTTATGATGCTCGAAATGATGCGGTATTGGTAAAAGTAAATTCTTTTTGCGTATAGTGGATTTATGTTTAGAAAAGCGATCTTTCATACGCATGGAAGTTTCACCTATATATAGTAGGCCACAGGGACACTTAAGTAAATAAACAATAAAATTACTATTGCAAGTGTAAAAACCCCGAATGGGGAATTGTTTCCCTGTATGTGGGTGTGAGAAAAACTCACCTTTAATTACGCTAGAGCAGTGTATGCAGCCTAAACAGGGAAAGGTGCCCTTTTTTGGTGTAGATAGGGTAGTTTGACGTTGTGCCAAATGGGCACTACCAATATCAGCCCGCACCACCATGTCACGTATGTTTTTGTTACGTTTATAACAAATGAGTGGACGATTTTGGAATTCTTTAACAGAGGGATAAGCCCTAGATAATATATTCCAATGACGGTTGATAATGAGTCTGCATTTTTGGATCCAGGGATGAAATTTTGAAATAAAAGGGATACGGGATCTTTTTTTGATTTTATCAACAGGAAGAATGGCTTTGTCTCTCTCCTGATTCAGTAAGGAAGTAGGATAACCGCGAAGTCTGAACCTATCACTCATTTCTTCAAGGCGAGTTTCCTTGATAACAGTTTCAGAGACGATTCGGCGAATCCTCTGAAACTGAGAATGAGGTAATGCTTTTTTAAGAGCAGGAGGATGGTTGCTCGAATAATGTAAAAGTGAATTTCTGTCAGTATTTTTGATATATAAATCGGTAATCAACGATCCGTCTAGTCCTTTTATAATGACAGTATCGAGGAAACTGATCCTATGGTCATCATGATGTAACGTGAACTGTAGTTCACTCCATACTGAGTTAAGATAGTCAGCAAACTCGAGAAGGGTTCCAACGCCGCCACGCAACACGCAAAACACATCGTCAACAAATCTTCGCCAGAAAATACAGTGTAAATTAAATAAACTATTAGAGTAAATGTACTGATCTTCAAACCACGCCATATATGTGTTTGCGTACGGCGGTGCGGCGTTGGAACCCATCGCGGTCCCACAGCATTGTTTGTAAAATGTGTCTTGAAAAAGAAAATAATTCTCATGTAAAATAAAATCCAATAAACCCAAAAAGAACTCTTTTTCACGTAAAGTATAGGAAGAGAGAGACAATGGCCAATCAACCGCACGTATACCTTTAGAATGAACAATAGAAGTATATAATGAGCATACGTCAAAGGTTACCAGTAGATCATCATCCTGTAATGCCAATGTCCTAATATGTTTCAAAAAATCATTGGTGTCAAGGATAAAGGAGGGCATAGTTTTAGTCAAAGGTGTCAAGACCTTATCTAATAAGATAGCTGGGGGAGACAAAATAGAGTCCGTTAAAGCAACAATAGGTCGACCAGGGGGCTGATTTAAAGATTTATGTGTCACAACCAGACAGCTGAGAAGCTCTGACAGAGGCCTTTCAGAACCTCCTCCTTGAGTTTCTGTGTTGTGGTATTCAGTTCCTCCTCTCGTTAGCCTCTCTCAGCTGTCATGTGTTGGACTAATTGCTTCCCTTTAAATTCCTCCCCAGAATGCTTTTCTGGGCGGCTTATACTTCTTCCTGGAGTGTGTGTGCATGCTGACTTTGTTCTCCTGTTTGCTACAAAGCTAAGTGTTGTACCTTTATCTGTTATTTTCTGTTTGCTGGATCCCAGGTGACCCTGACTCCCTCCGTATCTTGTGTAGGGAGCCGGTGGTCGTGTCCCCTCACTATTGTAGGGTGCTCAGGGCTTTATAGTCAAGGTTCGTGGATATGCAAACCTCCACCATTAGGATCTTTGCATAGGCTGAGCAGCCAGGGAAAGTGCCAGGTCTTCTGCAGGGGTCTCCCTTGGTTCCTTAGCTTTTGGATCCAGCGAGTCATTTATACATGTTGCTTTGCCTTGTTTCCTGTACACCGTCCGTGACATTATGTATCTTTGGAAGTGTATAAAACCCCGGCGTGACGGGATGATGATTAATCAAAAAACGGCCCAATTTTGGGTCTATTGTTTTATCTTGTAGATACATATCAACCATGGAACACAGCTTATTTTTAATGGAAAAAACAGGATCCCCTAGTAATGGTTGGTAAACTTCAGTGTTGGCTAACTGGCCCAGAATTTCAGAAATATAATAATTTTTGTCCATAAGGACAAGAGCCCCTCCTTTATCAGCAGGTTTAAGAATCACAGTGTTGTCATGAATGAGATCATCAATGGCTTGTTTCTCAACCAGTGAGAGATTATGAGTTAAATGACAACCACTTTGTCTTAAATCCTGCAAAGCACATGTGATATCACGCTGGACAAGGGAGACAAAAGTTTCAACTGGATGATAAGACTTTGGCGGTTGAAAAGTAATTTTCAACCTTAAACCAAAGTCTTGTAAATTAAGTAAATATTCATTAGCATTAACATCTACATTAGCGGTCTTATGATTCTTAAACCTGCTGATAAAGGAGGGGCTCTTGTCCTTATGGACAAAAATTATTATATTTCTGAAATTCTGGGCCAGTTAGCCAACACTGAAGTTTACCAACCATTACTAGGGGATCCTGTTTTTTCCATTAAAAATAAGCTGTGTTCCATGGTTGATATGTATCTACAAGATAAAACAATAGACCCAAAATTGGGCCGTTTTTTTATTAATCATCATCCCGTCACGCCGGTGTTTATACACTTCCAAAGATACATAAATCTTTAAATCAGCCCCCTGGTCGACCTATTGTTGCTTTAACGGACTCTATTTTGTCTCCCCCAGCTATCTTATTAGATAAGGTCTTGACACCTTTGACTAAAACTATGCCCTCCTTTATCCTTGACACCAATGATTTTTTAAAACATATTAGGACATTGGCATTACAGGATGATGATCTACTGGTAACCTTTGACGTATGCTCATTATATACTTCTATTGTTCATTCTAAAGGTATACGTGCGGTTGATTGGCTATTGTCTCTCTCTTCCTATACTTTACGTGAAAAAGAGTTCTTTTTGGGTTTATTGGATATTATTTTACATGAGAATTATTTTCTTTTTCAAGACACATTTTACAAACAATGCTGTGGGACCGCGATGGGTTCCAACGCCGCACCGCCGTACGCAAACACATATATGGCGTGGTTTGAAGATCAGTACATTTACTCTAATAGTTTATTTAATTTACACTGTATTTTCTGGCGAAGATTTGTTGACGATGTGTTTTGCGTGTGGCGTGGCGGCGTTGGAACCCTTCTCGAGTTTGCTGACTATCTTAACTCAGTATGGAGTGAACTACAGTTCACGTTACATCATGATGACCATAGGATCAGTTTCCTCGATACTGTCATTATAAAAGGACTAGACGGATCGTTGATTACCGATTTATATATCAAAAATACTGACAGAAATTCACTTTTACATTATTCGAGCAACCATCCTCCTGCTCTTAAAAAAGCATTACCTCATTCTCAGTTTCAGAGGATTCGCCGAATCGTCTCTGAAACTGTTATCAAGGAAACTCGCCTTGAAGAAATGAGTGATAGGTTCAGACGTCGCGGTTATCCTACTTCCTTACTGAATCAGGAGAGAGACAAAGCCATTCTTCCTGTTGATAAAATCAAAAAAAGATCCCGTATCCCTTTTATTTCAAAATTTCATCCCTGGATCCAAAAATGCAGACTCATTATCAACCGTCATTGGAATATATTATCTAGGGCTTATCCCTCTGTTGAAGAATTCCAAAATCGTCCACTCATTTGTTATAAACGTAACAAAAACATACGTGACATGGTGGTGCGGGCTGATATTGGTAGTGCCCATTTGGCACAACGTCAAACTACCCTATCTACACCAAAAAAGGGCACCTTTCCCGGTTTAGGCTGCATACACTGCTCTAGCGTAATTAAAGGTGAGTTTTTTTTTACACCCACATACAGGGAAACAATTCCCCATTCAGGGTTTTTACACTTGCAATAGTAATTTTATTGTTTATTTACTTAAGTGTCCCTGTGGCCTACTATATATAGGTGAAACTTCCATGCGTATGAAAGATCGCTTTTCTAAACATAAATCCACTATACGCAAAAAGAATTTACTTTTACCAATACCGCATCATTTCGAGCATCATAACCATAATATTTCGCAACTGTGGTTTCAGATCATAGAACATGTGCCACAACCACGTAGAGGTGGTGATAGGGTTAAGATGTTGAAGAAGCGTGAGTCCTATTGGATTCACGCTTTGCAGACATTGGAGCCCACAGGCCTGAACCGCGAGTATGACCTCCACAGTTTCCTGTAAATCTCCAAACTCTCTACTTTGTTGTTAGTTAGTTGTTTGTTAATATATATAACAAGTTGTTTCTACCATAATTGCAAACCAACATATTAGTTATTCTGTTTTCTTTTGTTTTTTAGAAAACTTGAAGACATCCCAGCAGCATCATTACGTCATTATTTATTCTCTACAATTAACCCTACCATTGCTATGTAATCTTTATCAGAGGAATCGTTAATTGATTGCGGCTGGGATCTTTTCTTTCCTTCCTTTTTGTTTCACTTCAACTCCATTCACTTTGCATTCTAATTGGACAGCTGTCCTTTGTTGAATTTTGTAACTATGGTAATGTGTTGTCACTTCCGCCTAGGCGGGGTATTTAAATGCCGTGTGTTCACTGATGTCTGTATTATATCCTTCACGTTTGAGAAAGGCTCCAGACGAGAGTCGAAACGCGTCACGATCATATGTGACAATAAAGATTTTCTTTTTTCAAGAAACAGTGAGTGCCGGTCTCTTTTTGCCTATAATACTGTTCAATGACTTGAAGGTTACTGAATCTTTGATTAATATAGCTACGCCTGCTTTTTTTGCATTTGTATTTGAGTAGTAAATTTTTGAGTATCCTGATATCCTGATCTGGGGGTGGGCTTCGCTTTTAAAATGTGTTTCCTGAAGGAAAACAATGTCAGGTTTAAATTTTTGTATGTCGTGTTTTAAGAAGGAGCGTTTATGAGGGCTATTTAATCCTCTCACGTTGTAACTGAGGATTTGTAGTGTCATCTTGATCTCTCTCTTTCCTTAATCAGACAATCGAGAGATCCAGTTGTGGGAAAAATATGTAATGTCTGGTCTTACCCTGTTGAAGTCGGAGTACCACTCGGTTCAAGAGTTGTTTAGAGTTGTTCGTACCTTAGTCGGGTTCTAGGTTAGTAATTGTTGAATATTAGGTATGCATATGAAAGCAAGGGAGAGAAAATGAATAGTTATTAAAAGTCAGTGTCAAGGACTGGTCAATATGTGTTCGAGGATTCAAACAATAACAGTTACAACAACAAAAAAAACGGTAAATTCACACCGGATTACCGATGTTCCAAAGAACTACTATTAATAAAGAATAGTATAATGACTTAGAGTAGCAATTCGCTACACAATTTGGGGTTAATTGTATAACACAGAAAAGAAAAAAAAAACTTCTAACAAATAGGCTTGGTGAGTGAATGCTCTTTGGCTGTCCTGCCCACAATAGTATTTAGAGTACTATCCATTTAATTAAGAGAGTTCCTGTTTTGTGGGGATTATCTCTTCAGCGTGGATTCTCTCGGTGTTGTCTTTCTCTCTTTTGTGCTCCTCTAGGAGGATTTCCTGTGTCTTCGATTGCTATATCCCATCTTTGTAGTAAGTCTAGACCTTGTTCTACTGTGGATACTACTTTCGTGCTTCCTCCATCTTGGATTAGCAGTTTGACCGGAAAGCCCCATCTATAAGGTATATTATGGCAGCGAAGTGTATTGGTGATATTTTGAAATTTTTTTCTGCTTTGTATAGTATATTGGGAGAGGTCTGTGTATACTTGAATGTTTTTAAACTCTTCCGGCAGGGTTTTTATTTTTCTGAATTCTTGAGTAGAGTTGAGCGAACACCTGGATGTTCGGGTTCGAGAAGTTCGGCCGAACTTCCCGGAAATGTTCGGGTTCGGAATCCGAACCCGATCCGAACTTCTTCCCGAACCCCATTGAAGTCAATGGGGACCCGAACTTTTCGGCACTAAAAAGGCTGTAAAAAAGCCCAGGAAAGAGCTAGAGGGCTGCAAAAGGCAGCAACATGTAGGTAAATCCCCTGCAAACAAATGTGGATAGGGAAATGAATAAAAATAAAAATAAAATAAATAAAAATTAACCAATATCAATTGGAGAGAGGTCCCATAGCAGAGAATCTGGCTTCATGTCACCCATCACTGTAACAGTCCATTGTCAGATATTTAGTCCCAGGCACCCAGGCAGAGGAGAGAGGTCCCTTAACAGAGAATCTGGCTTCATGTCAGCAGAGAATCAGTCTTCATGTCATAGCAGAGAATCATGCTTCACGTCACCCAACACTGGAACAGTCCCTTGTCAGATATTTAGGCCCCGGCACCCAGGCAAAGGAGAGAGGTCCCGTAACAGAGATTCTGGCTTCATGTCAGCAGAGAATCAGTCTGCATGTCATAGCAGAGAATGAGGCTTCACGTCACCCACCACTGTAACAGTCCATTGTCATATATTTAGGCCCAGGCACCCAGGCAGAGGAGAGAGGTCCCGTAACAGAGAATCTGTCTTCATGTCAGCAGAGAATTAGTCTGCATGTCATAGCAGAGAATCAGGCTTCACGTCAGCCACCACTGCAACAGTCCATTGTCAAATATTTAGGCCCAGCACCCAGGCAGAGGAGAGAGGTCCCGTAACAGAGGATCTGGCTTCATGTCAGCAGAGAATCAGTCTGCATGTCATAGCAGAGAATCAAGCTTCACGTCAGCCACCACTGCAACAGTCCATTGGCATATATTTAGGCCCAGCACACAGGCAGAGGAGAGAGGTCCCGTAACAGAGAATCTCTCTTCATGTCAGCAGAGAATCAGTCTGCATGTCATAGCAGAGAATCAGGCTTCACGTCAGCCACCACTGCAACAGTCCATTGCATATATTTAGGCCCAGCACCCAGGCAGAGGAGAGAGGTCCCGTAACAGAGGATCTGGCTTCATGTCAGCAGAGAATCAGTCTGCATGTCATAGCAGAGAATCAGGGTTCACGTCAGCCACCACTGCAACAGTCCATTGTCAGATATTTAGGCCCAGCACCCAGGCAGAGGAGAGAGGTCCCGTAACAGAGACTCTGGCTTCATGTCAGCAGAGAATCAGTCTGCATGTCATAGCAGAGAATCAGGCTTCACGTCAGCCACCACTGCAACAGTCCATTGGCATATATTTAGGCACAGCACACAGGCAGAGGAGAGAGGTCCCGTAACAGAGAATCTGTCTTCATGTCAGCAGAGAATCAGTCTGCATGTCATAGCAGAGAATCAGGCTTCACGTCAGCCACCACTGCAACAGTCCATTGTCAGATATTTAGGCCCAGCACCCAGGCAGAGGAGAGAGGTCCCGTAACAGAGACTCTGGCTTCATGTCAGCAGAGAATCAGTCTGCATGTCATAGCAGAGAATCAGGCTTCACGTCAGCCACCACTGCAACAGTCCATTGGCATATATTTAGGCCCAGCACACAGGCAGAGGAGAGAGGTACCGTAACAGAGAATCTGTCTTCATGTCAGCAGAGAATCAGTCTGCATGTCATAGCAGAGAATCAGGCTTCACGTCAGCCACCACTGCAACACTCCATTGGCATATATTTAGGCCCAGCACCCAGGCAGAGGAGAGAGGTCCCGAAACAGAGGATCTGGCTTCATGTCAGCAGAGAATCAGTCTGCATGTCATAGCAGAGAATGAGGCTTCACGTCACCCACCACTGTAACAGTCCATTGTCATATATTTAGGCCCAGGCACCCAGGCAGAGGAGAGAGGTCCCGTAACAGAGAATCTGTCTTCATGTCAGCAGAGAATCAGTCTTCATGTCATAGCAGAGAATCATGCTTCACGTCACCCAACACTGGAACAGTCCATTGTCAGATATTTAGGCCCCGGCACCCAGGCAAAGGAGAGAGGTCCCGTAACAGAGATTCTGGCTTCATGTCAGCAGAGAATCAGTCTGCATGTCATAGCAGAGAATGAGGCTTCACGTCACCCACCACTGTAACAGTCCATTGTCATATATTTAGGCCCAGGCACCCAGGCAGAGGAGAGAGGTCCCGTAACAGAGAATCTGTCTTCATGTCAGCAGAGAATTAGTCTGCATGTCATAGCAGAGAATCAGGCTTCACGTCAGCCACCACTGCAACAGTCCATTGTCAGATATTTAGGCCCAGCACCCAGGCAGAGGAGAGAGGTCCCGTAACAGAGACTCTGGCTTCATGTCAGCAGAGAATCAGTCTGCATGTCATAGCAGAGAATCAGGCTTCACGTCAGCCACCACTGCAACAGTCCATTGGCATATATTTAGGCCCAGCACACAGGCAGAGGAGAGAGGTCCCGTAACAGAGAATCTCTCTTCATGTCAGCAGAGAATCAGTCTGCATGTCATAGCAGAGAATCAGGCTTCACGTCAGCCACCACTGCAACAGTCCATTGCATATATTTAGGCCCAGCACCCAGGCAGAGGAGAGAGGTCCCGTAACAGAGAATCTCTCTTCATGTCAGCAGAAAATCAGTCTGCATGTCATAGCAGAGAATCAGGCTTCACGTCAGCCACCACTGCAACAGTCCATTGCATATATTTAGGCCCAGCACCCAGGCAGAGGAGAGAGGTCCCGTAACAGAGGATCTGGCTTCATGTCAGCAGAGAATCAGTCTGCATGTCATAGCAGAGAATCAGGCTTCACGTCAGCCACCACTGCAACAGTCCATTGTCAGATATTTAGGCCCAGCACCCAGGCAGAGGAGAGAGGTCCCGTAACAGAGACTCTGGCTTCATGTCAGCAGAGAATCAGTCTGCATGTCATAGCAGAGAATTAGGCTTCACGTCAGCCACCACTGCAACAGTCCATTGTCAGATATTTAGGCCCAGCACCCAGGCAGAGGAGAGAGGTCCCGTAACAGAGACTCTGGCTTCATGTCAGCAGAGAATCAGTCTGCATGTCATAGCAGAGAATCAGGCTTCACGTCAGCCACCACTGCAACAGTCCATTGGCATATATTTAGGCACAGCACACAGGCAGAGGAGAGAGGTCCCGTAACAGAGAATCTGTCTTCATGTCAGCAGAGAATCAGTCTGCATGTCATAGCAGAGAATCAGGCTTCACGTCAGCCACCACTGCAACAGTCCATTGTCAGATATTTAGGCCCAGCACCCAGGCAGAGGAGAGAGGTCCCGTAACAGAGACTCTGGCTTCATGTCAGCAGAGAATCAGTCTGCATGTCATAGCAGAGAATCAGGCTTCACGTCAGCCACCACTGCAACAGTCCATTGGCATATATTTAGGCCCAGCACACAGGCAGAGGAGAGAGGTACCGTAACAGAGAATCTGTCTTCATGTCAGCAGAGAATCAGTCTGCATGTCATAGCAGAGAATCAGGCTTCACGTCAGCCACCACTGCAACACTCCATTGGCATATATTTAGGCCCAGCACCCAGGCAGAGGAGAGAGGTCCCGAAACAGAGGATCTGGCTTCATGTCAGCAGAGAATCAGTCTGCATGTCATAGCAGAGAATGAGGCTTCACGTCACCCACCACTGTAACAGTCCATTGTCATATATTTAGGCCCAGGCACCCAGGCAGAGGAGAGAGGTCCCGTAACAGAGAATCTGTCTTCATGTCAGCAGAGAATCAGTCTTCATGTCATAGCAGAGAATCATGCTTCACGTCACCCAACACTGGAACAGTCCATTGTCAGATATTTAGGCCCCGGCACCCAGGCAAAGGAGAGAGGTCCCGTAACAGAGATTCTGGCTTCATGTCAGCAGAAAATCAGTCTGCATGTCATAGCAGAGAATCAGGCTTCACGTCAGCCACCACTGCAACAGTCCATTGCATATATTTAGGCCCAGCACCCAGGCAGAGGAGAGAGGTCCCGTAACAGAGGATCTGGCTTCATGTCAGCAGAGAATCAGTCTGCATGTCATAGCAGAGAATCAGGCTTCACGTCAGCCACCACTGCAACAGTCCATTGTCAGATATTTAGGCCCAGCACCCAGGCAGAGGAGAGAGGTCCCGTAACAGAGACTCTGGCTTCATGTCAGCAGAGAATCAGTCTGCATGTCATAGCAGAGAATTAGGCTTCACGTCAGCCACCACTGCAACAGTCCATTGTCAGATATTTAGGCCCAGCACCCAGGCAGAGGAGAGAGGTCCCGTAACAGAGACTCTGGCTTCATGTCAGCAGAGAATCAGTCTGCATGTCATAGCAGAGAATCAGGCTTCACGTCAGCCACCACTGCAACAGTCCATTGGCATATATTTAGGCACAGCACACAGGCAGAGGAGAGAGGTCCCGTAACAGAGAATCTGTCTTCATGTCAGCAGAGAATCAGTCTGCATGTCATAGCAGAGAATCAGGCTTCACGTCAGCCACCACTGCAACAGTCCATTGTCAGATATTTAGGCCCAGCACCCAGGCAGAGGAGAGAGGTCCCGTAACAGAGACTCTGGCTTCATGTCAGCAGAGAATCAGTCTGCATGTCATAGCAGAGAATCAGGCTTCACGTCAGCCACCACTGCAACAGTCCATTGGCATATATTTAGGCCCAGCACACAGGCAGAGGAGAGAGGTACCGTAACAGAGAATCTGTCTTCATGTCAGCAGAGAATCAGTCTGCATGTCATAGCAGAGAATCAGGCTTCACGTCAGCCACCACTGCAACACTCCATTGGCATATATTTAGGCCCAGCACCCAGGCAGAGGAGAGAGGTCCCGAAACAGAGGATCTGGCTTCATGTCAGCAGAGAATCAGTCTGCATGTCATAGCAGAGAATGAGGCTTCACGTCACCCACCACTGTAACAGTCCATTGTCATATATTTAGGCCCAGGCACCCAGGCAGAGGAGAGAGGTCCCGTAACAGAGAATCTGTCTTCATGTCAGCAGAGAATCAGTCTTCATGTCATAGCAGAGAATCATGCTTCACGTCACCCAACACTGGAACAGTCCATTGTCAGATATTTAGGCCCAGCACCCAGGCAGAGGAGAGAGGTCCCGTAACAGAGAATCTGGCTTCATGTCTGCAGAGAATTAGTCTGCATGTCATAGCAGAGAATCAGGCTTCACGTCACCCAACATTGGAACAGTCCATTGGCATATATTTAGGCCCCGGCACCCAGACTGAGGAGAGGTTCATTCAACTTTGGGTAGCCTCGCAATATAATGGTAAAATGAAAATAAAAATAGGATTGAATGAGGAAGTGCCCTGGAGTACAATAATATATGGTTAAGGGGAGGTAGTTAATGTCTAATCTGCACAAGGGATGGACAGATCCTGTGGGATCCATGCCTGGTTCATTTTTATGAACGTCAGCTTGTCCACATTGGCTGTAGACAGGCGGCTGCGTTTGTCTGTAATGACGCCCCCTGCCGTGCTGAATACACGTTCAGACAAAACGCTGGCCGCCGTGCAGGCCAGCACCTCCAAGGCATAAAAGGCTAGCACTGGCCACGTGGACAATTTAGAGACCCAGAAGTTGAATGGGGCCGAACCATCAGTCTATCAGTACATGGAGGGGTGTGCACACGTACTGTTCCACCATGTTAGTGAAATGTTGCCTCCTGCTAACACGTTGCGTATCAGGTGGTGGTGCAGTTAGCTGTGGCGTGTTGACAAAACTTTTCCACATCTCTGCCATGCTAACCCTGCCCTCAGAGGAGCTGGCCGTGACACAGCTGCCTTGGCGACCTCTTGCTCCTCCTCTGCCTTGGCCTTGGGCTTCCACTTGTTCCCCTGTGACATTTGGGAATGCTCTCAGTAGCGCGTCTACCAACGTGCGCTTGTACTCGCGCATCTTCCTATAACGCTCCAGTGCAGGAAGTAAGGTGGGCACATTGTCTTTGTACCGTAGATCCAGCAGGGTGGCAACCCAGTAGTCCGCACACGTTAAAATGTGGGCAACTCTGCTGTCGTTGCGCAGGCACTGCAGCATGTAGTCGCTCATGTGTGCCAGGCTGCCCAGGGGTAAGGACAAGCTGTCCTCTGTGGGAGGCGTATCGTCATCGTCCTGCCTTTCCCCCCAGCCACGCACCAGTGATGGGCCCGAGCTGCGTTGGGTGCCACCCCGCTGTGACCATGCTTCATCCTCATCCTCCTCCACCTCCTCCTCGTCCTCCTCGTCCTCCAGTAGTGGGCCCTGGCTGGCCACATTTGTACCTGGCCTCTGCTGTTGCAAAATACCTCCCTCTGAGTCACTTCGAAGAGACTGGCCTGAAAGTGCTAAAAATGACACCTCTTCCTCCTCCTCCTCCTCCTCCTCCTGGGCCACCTCCTCTTCCATCATCGCCCTAAGTGTTTTCTCAAGGAGACATAGAAGTGGTATTGTAACGCTGATAACGGCGTCATCGCCACTGGCCATGTTGGTGGAGTACTCGAAACAGCGCAACAGGGCACACAGGTCTCGCATGGAGGCCCAGTCATTGGTGGTGAAGTGGTGCTGTTCCGTAGTGCGACTGACCCGTGCGTGCTGCAGCTGAAACTCCACTATGGCCTGCTGCTGCTCGCACAGTCTGTCCAGCATGTGCAAGGTGGAGTTCCACCTGGTGGGCACGTCGCATATGAGGCGGTGAGCGGGAAGGCCGAAGTTACGCTGTAGCGCAGACAGGCAAGCAGCGGCAGGATGTGAACGCCGGAAGCGCGAACAGACGGCCCGCACTTTATGCAGCAGCTCTGACATGTCGGGGTAGTTGTGAATGAACTTCTGCACCACCAAATTCAGCACATGCGCCAAGCAAGGGATGTGCGTCAAATTGGCTAGTCCCAGAGCTGCAACGAGATTTCGCCCATTATCGCACACCACCAGGCCGGGCTTGAGGCTCACCGGCAGCAACCACTCGTCGGTCTGTTGTTCTATACCCCGCCACAACTCCTGTGCGGTGTGGGGCCTGTCCCCCAAACATATGAGTTTCAGAATGGCCTGCTGACGTTTACCCCGGGCTGTGCTGAAGTTGGTGGTGAAGGTGTGTGGCTGACTGGATGAGCAGGTGGAAGAAGAGGAGGAGGAAGCCGAGAAGGAGGAGGTGGCAACAGGAGGCAAAGAATGTTGCCCTGCGATCCTTGGCGGCGGAAGGACGTGCGCCAAACAGCTCTCCGCCTGGGGCCCAGCTGCCACTACATTTACCCAGTGTGCAGTTAGGGAGATATAGCGTCCCTGGCCGTGCTTACTGGTCCACGTATCTGTGGTTAGGTGGACCTTGCCACAGATGGCGTTGCGCAGTGCACACTTGATTTTATCGGATACTTGGTTGTGCAGGGAAGGCACGGCTCTCTTGGAGAAGTAGTGCCGGCTAAGAACAACATACTGTGGGACAGCAAGCGACATGAGCTGTTTGAAGCTGTCTGTTTCCACCAGCCTAAATGACAGCATTTCATATGCCAGTAGTTTAGAAATGCTGGCATTCAGGGCCAGGGATCGAGGGTGGCTAGGTGGGAATTTACGCTTTCTCTCAAATGTTTGTGAGATGGAGAGCTGAACGCTGCCGTGTGACATGGTTGAGATGCTTGGTGACGGAGGTGGTGGTGGTGTTGGTGGTACACCCCCTGTTTGCTTGGCGGCAGGTGCCAACGTTCCTCCAGAGGCGGAGGAAGAGGCCGAGGCGACGGCAGCAGCAGAAGAGGCTGAGGCGGCAGCAGCAGAAGAGGTAGCAGGGGGAGCCTGAGTGACTTCCTTGTTTTTAATGTGTTTACTCCACTGCAGTTCATGCTTTGCATGCAGGTGCCTGGTCATGCAGGTTGTGCTAAGGTTCAGAACGTTAATGCCTCGCTTCAGGCTCTGATGGCACAGCGTGCAAACCACTCGGGTCTTGTCGTCAGCACATTGTTTGAAGAAGTGCCATGCCAGGAAACTCCTTGAAGCTGCCTTTGGGGTGCTCGGTCCAAGATGGCGGCGGTCAGTAGCAGGCGGAGTCTCTTGGTGGCGGGTGTTCTGCTTTTGCCCACTGCTCCCTCTTTTGCTATGCTGTTGGCTCGGTCTCACCACTGCCTCTTCCTCCGAACTGTGAAAGTCAGTGGCACGACCTTCATTCCATGTGGGGTCTAGGACCTCATCGTCCCCTGCATCGTCTTCCACCCACTCTTGATCCCTGACCTCCTGTTCAGTCTGCACACTGCAGAAAGACGCAGCAGTTGGCACCTGTGTTTCATCATCAGAGACATGCTGAGGTGGTATTCCCATGTCCTCATCATCAGGAAACATAAGTGGTTGTGCGTCAGTGCATTCTATTAGGGATGAGCGAACTCGAACTGTATAGTTCGGGTTCGTACCGAATTTTGGGGTGTCCGTGACACGGACCCGAACCCGGACATTTTCGTAAAAGTCCGGGTTCGGGTTCGGTGTTCGTCGCTTTCTTCGCGCTTTTGTGACGCTTTCTTGGCGCTTTTTGAAAGGCTGCAAAGCAGCCAATCAACAAGCGTCATACTACTTGCCCCAAGAGGCCATCACAGCCATGCCTACTATTGGCATGGCTGTGATTGGCCAGAGCACCATGTGACCCAGCCTCTATTTAAGCTGGAGTCACATAGCGCCGCCCGTCACTCTGCTCTGATTAGCGTAGGGAGAGGTTGCGGCTGCGACAGTAGGGCGAGATTAGGCAGATTAACTCCTCCAAAGGACTTGATTAACTGATCGATCTGCAGCTGTGGATCATTGAGCTGCTGATCCTCAATTGCTCACTGTTTTTAGGCTGCACAGACCGTTTGTCAGTCTCATTTTTCTGGGGTGATCGGCGGCCATTTTGTGTCTTGTGGTGCGCCAGCACAAGCTGCGACCAAGTGCATTTAACCCTCAATGGTGTGGTTGTTTTTTGGCTAAAGCCTACATCAGGGTGAAGCTGTCACACCAAGTGCATTTAACCAGCAATAGTCTGTTCATTTTTTGGCCATATACAAAATCAGGGGCAAGCTGCGCCTGTCACCAAGTGCATTTAACCCTCAATGGTGTGGTTGTTTTTTGGCTAAAGCCTACATCAGGGTGAAGCTGTCACACCAAGTGCATTTAACCAGCAATAGTCTGTTCATTTTTTGGCCATATACAAAATCAGGGGCAAGCTGCGCCTGTCACCAAGTGCATTTAACCCTCAATGGTGTGGTTGTTTTTTGGCTAAAGCCTACATCAGGGTGAAGCTGTCACACCAAGTGCATTTAACCAGCAATAGTCTGTTCATTTTTTGGCCATATACAAAATCAGGGGCAAGCTGCGCCTGTCACCAAGTGCATTTAACCCTCAATGGTGTGGTTGTTTTTTGGCTAAAGCCTACATCAGGGTGAAGCTGTCACACCAAGTGCATTTAACCAGCAATAGTCTGTTCATTTTTTGGCCATATCCCAGTCTAATTCTGTCACTAAATCCATACCGGTCACCCAGCGCCTAAATACTAGGCCTCAAATTTATATCCAGCTAAATCTGTCCCTAGTGCTGTAGCTGGGCGAGTTATTTAGTGTCCGTTCAAGCACATTTCTTGTTCTGGGTTGAAATACAATTCCCAATTTAGCAATTTCATAATTTAGTGGTTCCTGCTATATCAGAGCTCTTTGAAATCTATCCCAAAAAGGGTATATAATATTGAAGGTGCACATAGGGTCATTCAGAGTAACTTCACACACACCCGCTACTGTGTATTTCCAAGTCTAATTCTGTCACTAAATCCATACCGGTGACCCAGCGCCTAAATACTAGGCCTCAAATTTAATTCCCTCTAAATCTCTCGTTACCCACCGCTGTACTGTTGTTGCTGGGCAAGATATTTAGTGTCCGTCAAAGCACATTTTTTGTTCTGGGTTGAAGTACAATTCCCAATTTAGCAATTTCATAATTTAGTGGTTTCTGCTATATCAGAGCTATTTGAAATCTATCCCAAAAAGGGTATATAATATTGAAGGTGCACATAGGGTCATTCAGAATAACTTCACACACACCCGCTACTGTGTATTTCCAAGTCTAATTCTGTCACTAAATCCCATACCTGTCACCCAGCGCCTAAATACTAGGCCTCAAATTTAAATCCCTCTAAATCTCTCGTTACCCCGTTGTACTGTTGTAGCTGGGCAAGATATTTAGTGTCCGTCAAAGCACATTTTTTGTTCTGGGTTGAAGTACAATTCCCAATTTAGCAATTTCATAATTTAGTGGTTTCTGCTATATCAGAGCTATTTGAAATCTATCCCTAAAAGGGTATATAATATTGAAGGTGCACATAGGGTCATTCAGAATAACTTCACACACACCCGCTACTGTGTATTTCCAAGTCTAATTCTGTCACTAAACCCATACCTGTCACCCAGCGCCTAAATACTAGGCCTCAAATTTAAATCCCTCTAAATCTCTCGTTACCCACCGCTGTACTGTTGTTGCTGGGCAAGATATTTAGTGTCCGTCAAAGCACATTTTTTGTTCTGGGTTGAAGTACAATTCCCAATTTAGCAATTTCATAATTTAGTGGTTTCTGCTATATCAGAGCTATTTGAAATCTATCCCTAAAAGGGTATATAATATTGAAGGTGCACATAGGGTCATTCAGAATAACTTCACACACACCGCTACTGTGTATTTCCAAGTCTAATTCTGTCACTAAATCCATACCGGTGACCCAGCGCCTAAATACTAGGCCTCAAATTTAAATCCCTCTAAATCTCTCGTTACCCACCGCTGTACTGTTGTTGCTGGGCAAGATATTTAGTGTCCGTCAAAGCACATTTTTTGTTCTGGGTTGAAGTACAATTCCCAATTTAGCAATTTCATAATTTAGTGGTTTCTGCTATATCAGAGCTATTTGAAATCTATCCCTAAAAGGGTATATAATATTGAAGGTGCACATAGGGTCATTCAGAATAACTTCACACACACCGCTACTGTGTATTTCCAAGTCTAATTCTGTCACTAAATCCATACCGGTGACCCAGCGCCTAAATACTAGGCCTCAAATTTAATTCCCTCTAAATCTCTCGTTACCCACCGCTGTACTGTTGTTGCTGGGCAAGATATTTAGTGTCCGTCAAAGCACATTTTTTGTTCTGGGTTGAAGTACAATTCCCAATTTAGCAATTTCATAATTTAGTGGTTTCTGCTATATCAGAGCTATTTGAAATCTATCCCTAAAAGGGTATATAATATTGAAGGTGCACATAGGGTCATTCAGAATAACTTCACACACACCCGCTACTGTGTATTTCCAAGTCTAATTCTGTCACTAAATCCATACCGGTGACCCAGCGCCTAAATACTAGGCCTCAAATTTAATTCCCTCTAAATCTCTCGTTACCCACCGCTGTACTGTTGTTGCTGGGCAAGATATTTAGTGTCCGTCAAAGCACATTTTTTGTTCTGGGTTGAAGTACAATTCCCAATTTAGCAATTTCATAATTTAGTGGTTTCTGCTATATCAGAGCTATTTGAAATCTATCCCTAAAAGGGTATATAATATTGAAGGTGCACATAGGGTCATTCAGAATAACTTCACACACACGCTTCTGTGCATTTCCAAGTCTAATTCTGTCACTAAATCCATACCGGTGACCCAGCGCCTAAATACTAGGCCTCAAATTTAAATCCCTCTAAATCTCTCGTTACCCACCGCTGTACTGTTGTTGCTGGGCAAGATATTTAGTGTCCGTCAAAGCACATTTTTTGTTCTGGGTTGAAGTACAATTCCCAATTTAGCAATTTCATAATTTAGTGGTTTCTGCTATATCAGAGCTATTTGAAATCTATCCCTAAAAGGGTATATAATATTGAAGGTGCACATAGGGTCATTCAGAATAACTTCACACACACCGCTTCTGTGCATTTCCAAGTCTAATTCTGTCACTAAATCCATACCGGTGACCCAGCGCCTAAATACTAGGCCTCAAATTTAATTCCCTCTAAATCTCTCGTTACCCACCGCTGTACTGTTGTTGCTGGGCAAGATATTTAGTGTCCGTCAAAGCACATTTTTTGTTCTGGGTTGAAGTACAATTCCCAATTTAGCAATTTCATAATTTAGTGGTTTCTGCTATATCAGAGCTATTTGAAATCTATCCCTAAAAGGGTATATAATATTGAAGGTGCACATAGGGTCATTCAGAATAACTTCACACACACGCTTCTGTGCATTTCCAAGTCTAATTCTGTCACTAAATCCATACCGGTGACCCAGCGCCTAAATACTAGGCCTCAAATTTAATTCCCTCTAAATCTCTCGTTACCCACCGCTGTACTGTTGTTGCTGGGCAAGATATTTAGTGTCCGTCAAAGCACATTTTTTGTTCTGGGTTGAAGTACAATTCCCAATTTAGCAATTTCATAATTTAGTGGTTTCTGCTATATCAGAGCTATTTGAAATCTATCCCTAAAAGGGTATATAATATTGAAGGTGCACATAGGGTCATTCAGAATAACTTCACACACACGCTTCTGTGCATTTCCAAGTCTAATTCTGTCACTAAATCCATACCGGTGACCCAGCGCCTAAATACTAGGCCTCAAATTTAAATCCCTCTAAATCTCTCGTTACCCACCGCTGTACTGTTGTTGCTGGGCAAGATATTTAGTGTCCGTCAAAGCACATTTTTTGTTCTGGGTTGAAGTACAATTCCCAATTTAGCAATTTCATAATTTAGTGGTTTCTGCTATATCAGAGCTATTTGAAATCTATCCCTAAAAGGGTATATAATATTGAAGGTGCACATAGGGTCATTCAGAATAACTTCACACACACCGCTTCTGTGCATTTCCAAGTCTAATTCTGTCACTAAATCCATACCGGTGACCCAGCGCCTAAATACTAGGCCTCAAATTTAAATCCCTCTAAATCTCTCGTTACCCACCGCTGTACTGTTGTTGCTGGGCAAGATATTTAGTGTCCGTCAAAGCACATTTTTTGTTCTGGGTTGAAGTACAATTCCCAATTTAGCAATTTCATAATTTAGTGGTTTCTGCTATATCAGAGCTATTTGAAATCTATCCCTAAAAGGGTATATAATATTGAAGGTGCACATAGGGTCATTCAGAATAACTTCACACACACCCGCTACTGTGTATTTCCAAGTCTAATTCTGTCACTAAATCCATACCGGTGACCCAGCGCCTAAATACTAGGCCTCAAATTTAAATCCCTCTAAATCTCTCGTTACCCACCGCTGTACTGTTGTTGCTGGGCAAGATATTTAGTGTCCGTCAAAGCACATTTTTTGTTCTGGGTTGAAGTACAATTCCCAATTTAGCAATTTCATAATTTAGTGGTTTCTGCTATATCAGAGCTATTTGAAATCTATCCCTAAAAGGGTATATAATATTGAAGGTGCACATAGGGTCATTCAGAATAACTTCACACACACGCTTCTGTGCATTTCCAAGTCTAATTCTGTCACTAAATCCATACCGGTCACCCAGCGCCTAAATACTAGGCCTCAAATTTATATCCCGCTGAATTTGAATACAATACATTGGGCCAAATAATATATTTGTTGTTGTGGTGAACCATAACAATGAGAAAAACATCTAGTAAGGGACGCGGACGTGGACATGGTCGTGGTGGTGTTAGTGGACCCTCTGGTGCTGGGAGAGGACGTGGCCGTTCTGCCACATCCACACGTCCTAGTGTACCAACTACCTCAGGTCCCAGTAGCCGCCAGAATTTACAGCGATATATGGTGGGGCCCAATGCCGTTCTAAGGATGGTAAGGCCTGAGCAGGTACAGGCATTAGTCAATTGGGTGGCCGACAGTGGATCCAGCACGTTCACATTATCTCCCACCCAGTCTTCTGCAGAAAGCGCACAGATGGCGCCTGAAAACCAACCCCATCAGTCTGTCACATCACCCCCATGCATACCAGGGAAACTGTCTCAGCCTCAAGTTATGCAGCAGTCTCTTATGCTGTTTGAAGACTCCGCTGGCAGGGTTTCCCAAGGGCATCCACCTAGCCCTTCCCCAGCGGTGAAAGACATAGAATGCACTGACGCACAACCACTTATGTTTCCTGATGATGAGGACATGGGAATACCACCTCAGCATGTCTCTGATGATGACGAAACACAGGTGCCAACTGCTGCGTCTTTCTGCAGTGTGCAGACTGAACAGGAGGTCAGGGATCAAGACTGGGTGGAAGACGATGCAGGGGACGATGAGGTCCTAGACCCCACATGGAATGAAGGTCGTGCCACTGACTTTCACAGTTCGGAGGAAGAGGCAGTGGTGAGACCGAGCCAACAGCGTAGCAAAAGAGGGAGCAGTGGGCAAAAGCAGAACACCCGCCGCCAAGAGACTCCGCCTGCTACTGACCGCCGCCATCTGGGACCGAGCACCCCAAAGGCAGCTTCAAGGAGTTCCCTGGCATGGCACTTCTTCAAACAATGTGCTGACGACAAGACCCGAGTGGTTTGCACGCTGTGCCATCAGAGCCTGAAGCGAGGCATTAACGTTCTGAACCTGAGCACAACCTGCATGACCAGGCACCTGCATGCAAAGCATGAACTGCAGTGGAGTAAACACCTTAAAACCAAGGAAGTCACTCAGGCTCCCCCTGCTACCTCTTCTGCTGCTGCCGCCTCGGCCTATTCTGCTGCTGCCGCCTCGGCCTCTTCCTCCGCCTCTGGAGGAACGTTGGCACCTGCCGCCCAGCAAACAGGGGATGTACCACCAACACCACCACCACCACCTCCGTCACCAAGCGTCTCAACCATGTCACACGCCAGCGTTCAGCTCTCCATCTCACAAACATTTGATAGAAAGCGTAAATTCCCACCTAGCCACCCTCGATCCCTGGCCCTGAATGCCAGCATTTCTAAACTACTGGCCTATGAAATGCTGTCATTTAGGCTGGTGGACACAGACAGCTTCAAACAGCTCATGTCGCTTGCTGTCCCACAGTATGTTGTTCCCAGCCGGCACTACTTCTCCAAGAGAGCCGTGCCTTCCCTGCACAACCAAGTATCCGATAAAATCAAGTGTGCACTGCGCAACGCCATCTGTAGCAAGGTCCACCTAACCACAGATACGTGGACCAGTAAGCACGGCCAGGGACGCTATATCTCCCTAACTGCACACTGGGTAAATGTAGTGGCAGCTGGGCCCCAGGCGGAGAGCTGTTTGGCGCACGTCCTGCCGCCGCCAAGGATCGCAGGGCAACATTCTTTGCCTCCTGTTGCCACCTCCTCCTTCTCGGCTTCCTCCTCCTCTTCTTCCACCTGCTCATCCAGTCAGCCACACACCTTCACCACCAACTTCAGCACAGCCCGGGGTAAACGTCAGCAGGCCATTCTGAAACTCATATGTTTGGGGGACAGGCCCCACACCGCACAGGAGTTGTGGCGGGGTATTGAACAACAGACCGACGAGTGGTTGCTGCCGGTGAGCCTCAAGCCCGGCCTGGTGGTGTGTGATAATGGGCGAAATCTCGTTGCAGCTCTGGGACTAGCCAATTTGACGCACATCCCTTGCTTGGCGCATGTGCTGAATTTGGTGGTGCAGAAGTTCATTCACAACTACCCCGACATGTCAGAGCTGCTGCATAAAGTGCGGGCCGTCTGTTCGCGCTTCCGGCGTTCACATCCTGCCGCTGCTCGCCTGTCTGCGCTACAGCGTAACTTCGGCCTTCCCGCTCACCGCCTCATATGCGACGTGCCCACCAGGTGGAACTCCACCTTGCACATGCTGGACAGACTGTGCGAGCAGCAGCAGGCCATAGTGGAGTTTCAGCTGCAGCACGCACGGGTCAGTCGCACTACAGAACAGCACCACTTCACCACCAATGACTGGGCCTCCATGCGAGACCTGTGTGCCCTGTTGCGCTGTTTCGAGTACTCCACCAACATGGCCAGTGGCGATGACACCGTTATCAGCGTTACAATACCACTTCTATGTCTCCTTGAGAAAACACTTAGGGCGATGATGGAACAGGAGGTGGCCCAGGAGGAGGAGGAGGAGGATGAGGAAGAGGGGTCATTTTTAGCACTTTCAGGCCAGTCTCTTCGAAGTGACTCAGAGGGAGGTTTTTTGCAACAGCAGAGGCCAGGTACAAATGTGGCCAGCCAGGGCCCACTACTGGAGGACGAGGAGGACGAGGATGAGGAGGAGGTGGAGGAGGATGAGGATGAAGCATGGTCACAGCGGGGTGGCACCCAACGCAGCTCGGGTCCATCACTGGTGCGTGGCTGGGGGGAAAGGCAGGACGATGACGATACGCCTCCCACAGAGGACAGCTTGTCCTTACCCCTGGGCAGCCTGGCACACATGAGCGACTACATGCTGCAGTGCCTGCGCAACGACAGCAGAGTTGCCCACATTTTAACCTGTGCGGACTACTGGGTTGCCACCCTGCTGGATCCACGCTACAAAGACAATGTGCCCACCTTACTTCCTGCACTGGAGCGTGATAGGAAGATGCGCGAGTACAAGCGCACGTTGGTAGACGCGCTACTGAGAGCATTCCCAAATGTCACAGGGGAACAAGTGGAAGCCCAAGGCCAAGGCAGAGGAGGAGCAAGAGGTCGCCAAGGCAGCTGTGTCACGGCCAGCTCCTCTGAGGGCAGGGTTAGCATGGCAGAGATGTGGAAAACTTTTGTCAACACGCCACAGCTAACTGCACCACCACCTGATACGCAACGTGTTAGCAGGAGGCAACATTTCACTAACATGGTGGAACAGTACGTGTGCACACCCCTCCACGTACTGACTGATGGTTCGGCCCCATTCAACTTCTGGGTCTCTAAATTGTCCACGTGGCCAGAGCTAGCCTTTTATGCCTTGGAGGTGCTGGCCTGCCCGGCAGCCAGCGTTTTGTCTGAACGTGTATTCAGCACGGCAGGGGGCGTCATTACAGACAAACGCAGCCGCCTGTCTACAGCCAATGTTGACAAGCTGACGTTCATAAAAATGAACCAGGCATGGATCCCACAGGACCTGTCCGTCCCTTGTCCAGATTAGACATTAACTACCTCCCCATAACCATATATTATTGGACTCCAGGGCACTTCCTCATTCAATCCTATTTTTATTTTCATTTTACCATTATATTGCGATGCTACCCAAAGTTGAATGAACCTCTCCTCTGCCTGTGTGCTAGGCCTAAATATATGCCAATGGACTGTTGCAGTGGTGGCTGACATGAAGCCTGATTCTCTGCTATGACATGCAGACTAATTCTCTGCTGACATGAAGCCAGATTGTCTGTTACGGGACCTCTCTCCTCTGCCTGGGTGCTGGGCCTAAATTTATGACCATGGACTGTTGCAGTGGTGGCTGACGTGAAGCCTGATTCTCTGCTATGACATGCAGACTGATTCTCTGCTGACATGAAGCCAGATCGTCTGTTACGGGACCTCTCTGCTCTGCCTGTGTGCTAGGCCTAAATATATGCCAATGGACTGTTGCAGTGGTGGGTGACGTGAAGCCTCATTCTCTGCTATGACATGCAGACTGATTCTCTGCTGACATGAAGCCAGATTGTCTGTTACGGGACCTCTCTGCTCTGCCTGTGTGCTAGGCCTAAATATATGCCAATGGACTGTTGCAGTGGTGGGTGACGTGAAGCCTCATTCTCTGCTATGACATGCAGACTGATTCTCTGCTGACATGAAGCCAGATCCTCTGTTACGGGAGCTCTCTCCTCTGCCTGGGTGCTGGGCCTAAATTTATGACAATTGACTGTTGCAGTGGTGGGTGACGTGAAGCCTGATTCTCTGCTATGATATGAAGACTGATTCTCTGCTGACATGAAGCCAGATTGTCTGTTACGGGACCTTTCTCCTCTGCCTGGGTTCTGGGCCTAAATTTATGAAAATTGACTCTTACAGTGGTGGGTGACGTGAAGCCTGATTCTAGGCTATGATATGAAGACTGATTCTCTGCTGACATGAAGCCAGATTGTCTGTTACGGGACCTTTCTCCTCTGCCTGGGTTCTGGGCCTAAATTTATGAAAATTGACTCTTACAGTGGTGGGTGACGTGAAGCCTGATTCTCTGCTATGATATGAAGACTGATTCTCTGCTGACATGAAGCCAGATTGTCTGTTACGGGACCTCTCTCCTCTGCCTGGGTGCTGGGCCTAAATTTATGACAATGGACTGTTGCAGTGGTGGCTGACGTGAAGCCTGATTCTCTGCTATGACATGCAGACTGATTCTCTGCTGTCATGAAGCCAGATTGTCTGTTACGGGACCTCTCTGCTCTGCCTGTGTGCTAGGCCTAAATATATGCCAATGGACTGTTGCAGTGGTGGCTGACGTGAAGCCTCATTCTCTGCTATGACATGCAGACTAATTCTCTGCTGACATGAAGCCAGATTGTCTGTTACGGGACCTCTCTCCTCTGCCTGGGTGCTGGGCCTAAATTTATGACAATGGACTGTTGCAGTGGTGGCTGACGTGAAGCCTGATTCTCTGCTATGACATGCAGACTAATTCTCTGCTGACATGAAGCCAGATTGTCTGTTACGGGACCTCTCTCCTCTGCCTGGGTGCTGGGCCTAAATATATGCCAATGGACTGTTGCAGTGGTGGCTGACGTGAAGCCTCATTCTCTGCTATGACATGCAGACTAATTCTCTGCTGTCATGAAGCCAGATTGTCTGTTACGGGACCTCTCTGCTCTGCCTGTGTGCTAGGCCTAAATATATGCCAATGGACTGTTGCAGTGGTGGGTGACGTGAAGCCTCATTCTCTGCTATGACATGCAGACTGATTCTCTGCTGACATGAAGCCAGATTCTCTGTTACGGGACCTCTCTCCTCTGCCTGTGTGTGTGCTGGGCCTAAATATATGCCAATGGACTGTTGCAGTGGTGGCTGACGTGAAGCCTCATTCTCTGCTATGACATGCAGACTAATTCTCTGCTGACATGAAGACAGATTCTCTGTTACGGGACCTCCCTCCTCTGCCTGGGTGCTGGGCCTAAATATATGCCAATGGACTGTTGCAGTGGTGGCTGACGTGAAGCCTCATTCTCTGCTATGACATGCAGACTGATTCTCTGCTGACATGAAGCCAGATTCTCTGTTACGGGACCTCTCTCCTCTGCCTGTGTGTGTGCTGGGCCTAAATATATGCCAATGGACTGTTGCAGTGGTGGCTGACGTGAAGCCTCATTCTCTGCTATGACATGCAGACTGATTCTCTGCTGACATGAAGCCAGATTCTCTGTTACGGGACCTCTCTCCTCTGCCTGTGTGTGTGCTGGGCCTAAATATATGCCAATGGACTGTTGCAGTGGTGGCTGACGTGAAGCCTCATTCTCTGCTATGACATGCAGACTAATTCTCTGCTGACATGAAGACAGATTCTCTGTTACGGGACCTCCCTCCTCTGCCTGGGTGCTGGGCCTAAATATATGCCAATGGACTGTTGCAGTGGTGGCTGACGTGAAGCCTCATTCTCTGCTATGACATGCAGACTAATTCTCTGCTGACATGAAGACAGATTCTCTGTTACGGGACCTCTCTCCTCTGCCTGGGTGCCGGGGCCTAAATATCTGAGAATGGACTGTTCCAGTGGTGGGTGACGGGAAGCCAGATTCTCTGCTATGGAACCTCTCTCCAATTGATTTTGGTTAATTTTTATTTATTTAATTTTTATTTTAATTCATTTCCCTATCCACATTTGTTTGCAGGGGATTTACCTACATGTTGCTGCCTTTTGCAGCCCTCTAGCTCTTTCCTGGGCTGTTTTACAGCCTTTTTAGTGCCGAAAAGTTCGGGTCCCCATTGACTTCAATGGGGTTCGGGTTCGGGACGAAGTTCGGATCGGGTTCGGATCCCGAACCCGAACATTTCCGGGATGTTCGGCCGAACTTCTCGAACCCGAACATCCAGGTGTTCGCTCAACTCTACATTCTATGTCTTCCACCGCTGGGGAAGGGCTGGGTGGATGCCCTTGGGAAACCCTGCCAGTGGAGTCAAACAGCATAAGAGACTGCTGCATAACTTGAGGCTCAGACAGTTTCCCTGGTATGCATGGGGGTGATGTGACAGACTGATGGGCTTGGTTTTCAGGCGCCATCTGTGCGCTTTCTGCAGAAGACTGGGTGGGAGATAATGTGAACGTGCTGGATCCACTGTCGGCCACCCAATTGACTAATGCCTGTACCTGCTCAGGCCTTACCATCCTTAGAACGGCATTGGGCCCCACCAAATATCGCTGTAAATTATGGCGGCTACTGGGACCTGAGGTATTTGGTACACTAGGACGTGTGGCTGTGGCAGAACGGCCACGTCCTCTCCCAGCACCAGAGGGTCCATTAACACCACCAGGACTATGTCCGCGTCCGCGTCCTTTACTAGATGTTTTCCTCATTGTTATCGTTCACCACAACAACAAAAATATTATTTGACCCAATGTATTGAATTCAAATTCAGGCCTTTTTTTAAAGACAACTAACACTATCTGGCTATCTATTTAGGTACCGTATTACACTAATACAGGCAAAGCAGTAACCACAGATTTAGCTGACTATAAATTTGAGGCCTATTATTTAGGCGCTGAGTGACAGGTTTAGGTTTACTAACAGAATTAGACTTGGAAATGCACAGTAGCGTGTGTGTGAAGTTATTCAGAATGACCCTATGTGCACCTTGAATATTATATACCCTTTTAGGGATAGATTTCAAATAGCTCTGATACAGCAGAAACCACTAAATTAGGAAATTGCTAAATTGGGTATTGTATTTCAACCCAGAACAAAAACTGTGCTTTGACGGACATTAAATAACTAGCCCAGCCACAACAGTACAGCAGTAACGACAGATTTAGCAGGATATAAATTTGAGGCCTAGTATTTAGGCGCTGGGTGACAGGTATAGATTTACTGACAGAATTAGACTTGGAAATGCACAGTAGCGTGTGTGTGAAGTTATTCAGAATGACCCTATGTGCACCTTGAATATTATATACCCTTTTAGCGATAGATTTCAAATAGCTCTGATACAGCAGAAACCACTAAATTAGGAAATTGCTAAATTGGGAATTGTATTTCAACCCAGAACAAAAAATGTGCTTTGACGGACACAAAATAACTTGACCAGCCACAACAGTACAGCAGTAACGACAGATTTAGCTGGATATAAATTTGATGCCTAGTATTTAGGCGCTGGGTGACAGGTATAGATTTACTGACAGAATTAGACTTGGAAATGCACAGTAGCGTGTGTGTGAAGTTATTCAGAATGACTCTATGTGCACCTTGAATATTATATACCCTTTTAGGGATAGATTTCAAATAGCTCTGATACAGCAGAAACCACTAAATTAGGAAATTGCTAAATTGGGAATTGTATTTCAACCCAGAACAAAAAATGTGCTTTGACGGACACAAAATAACTTGACCAGCCACAACAGTACAGCAGTAACGACAGATTTAGCTGGATATAAATTTGAGGCCTAGTATTTAAGCGCCTGGTGACAGTTATAGATTTACTGACAGAATTAGACTTGAAAATGCACAGTAGCGTGTGTGTGAAGTTATTCAGAATGACCCCATGTGCACCTTGAATATTATATACCCTTTTAGGGATAGATTTCAAATAGCTTTGATACAGCAGAAACCACTAAATTAGGAAATTGATAAATTGGGAATTGTATTTCAACCCAGAACAAAAACTGTGCTTTGATGGACATTAAATAACTAGCCCAGCCACAACAGTACAGCAGTAACAACAGATTTAGCAGGATATAAATTTGAGGCCTAGTATTTAGGCGCTGGGTGACAGGTATAGGTTTACTGACAGAATTAGACTGGGATATGCACAGTAGCGTGTGTGTGAAGTTATTCAGAATGACCCTATCAGCACCTTGATTCTGATATACCCTTTTAGGGATGTATTTAAAGTAGGCCTGATACAGCAGAAACCACTAAATTAGGAAATTGCTAAATTGGGAATTGTATTTCAACCCAGAACAAAAACTGTGCTTTGACGGACACTAAATAACTAGCCCAGCCACAACAGTACAGCAGTAACGACAGATTTAGCAGGATATAAATTTGAGGCCTAGTATTTAGGCGCTGGGTGACAGGTATAGGTTTACTGACAGAATTAGACTTGGAAATGCACAGTAGCGGGTGTGTGAAGTTATTCTGAATGACCCTATGTGCACCTTGAATATGATATACCCTTTTAGGGATAGATTTCAAAAAGCTCTGATACAGCAGAAACCACTAAATTATGAAATTGCTAAATTGGGAATTGTATATCAACCCAGAACAAAAAATGTGCTTTGACGGACACTAAATAACTTGACCAGCCACACCAGTAACGACAGATTTAGCTGGATATAAACTTGAGGCCTAGTATTTAGGCGCTGGGTGACAGGTATACGTTTACTGACAGAATTAGACTGGGATATGGCCAAAAAATAACCACACTATTGATGGTTAAATGCACTTGGTGTGACAGCTTGACCAACCACACTACTGAGGGTTAAATGCACTTGGTGACAGGCGCAGTTTGCCCCTGATGTAGTATATGGCCAAAAAATAAACAGACTATTGCTGGTTAAATGCACTTGGTGTGACAGCTTGACCAACCACACTACTGAGGGTTAAATGCACTTGGTGACAGGCGCAGCGTGCCCCTGATGTAGTATATGGCCAAAAAATAAACAGACTATTGCTGGTTAAATGCACTTGGTGTGACAGCTTCACCCTGATGTAGGATTTAGCCCAAAAACAACCACACCATTGAGGGTTAAATGCACTTGGTGACAGGCGCAGCTTGCCCCTGATGTAGTATATGGCCAAAAAATAAACAGACTATTGCTGGTTAAATGCACTTGGTGTGACAGCTTCACCCTGATGTATGCTTTAGCCAAAAAGCAACCACACCATTGAGGGTTAAATGCACTTGGTGACAGGCGCAGCTTGCCCCTGATGTAGTATATGGCCAAAAAATAAACAGACTATTGCTGGTTAAATGCACTTGGTGTGACAGCTTCACCCTGATGTAGGCTTTAGCCAAAAAACAACCACACCATTGAGGGTTAAATGCACTTGGTGACAGGCGCAGCTTGCCCCTGATGTAGTATATGGCCAAAAAATAAACAGACTATTGCTGGTTAAATGCTCTTGGTGTGACAGCTTCACCCTGATGTAGGCTTTAGCCAAAAAACAACCACACCATTGAGGGTTAAATGCACTTGGTCGCAGCTTGTGCTGGCACACCACAAGACACAAAATGGCCGCCGATCACCCCAGAAAAAAGTGACTGACAAACGGTCTGGGCAGCCTAAAAACAGTGAGCAATTGAGTATCAGCAGCTCAATGATCCACAGCTGCAGATCGATCAATTAATCAAGTCTTTTGGAGGAGTTAATCAGCCTAATCTCGCCCTACTGTCGCAGCCGCAACCTCTCCCTACGCTAATCAGAGCAGAGTGACGGGCGGCGCTATGTGACTCCAGCTTAAATAGAGGCTGGGTCACATGGTGCTCTGGCCAATCACAGCCATGCCAATAGTAGGCATGGCTGTGATGGCCTCTTGGGGCAATTAGTATGACGCTTGTTGATTGGCTGCTTTGCAGCCTTTCAAAAAGCGCCAAGAAAGCGACGAACACCAAACCCGAACCCGGACTTTTACGAAAATGTCCGGGTTCGGGTCCGTGTCACGGACACCCCAAAATTCGGTACGAACCCGAACTATACAGTTCGAGTTCGCTCATCCCTATTCTTGAGTGAACTGTTCTTTAATCCTAAAAAAGTGGATTCTTGCGATAGTGTCCCTTGGTATTGACGGGTCCATTCCTCTTGGTTTGGGTAGGCGGTGTGCTCTATCAATTTCCAAGTCGTGTTGAGAACAATCTTTGAGCACCACCGCGATCAATCTCTGTAAATAGGCTGTGAGTTCTGTTTGAACATTTTCCGGGATACCTCTAAATTTTATATTGTTCCGCCTATTGCGGTCCTCTAAATCCGCTAGTTTCATTTGCAACCTCTCGATGTCGTCAGAGTTATTGTTGGTGACATCAGCGATATCGTTATGCGATTTGCAAATTTGTTCCATCTTGGATTCGATATGTGAGACTCTTGATTCCACTTTTCCTATTTTAGCATTTGTAGCCGTAAGAGCGTTGTTGATTTCTTTGGTGAAGGATTTGTGGAGGAGGAGTATTGTTTCTTTAATGAAGGATTCGGAGGCAGTTTTGTCCTTGGCTGTGATAGAGTTTAAGTCTGCATCAGATTTTGATTCAGTATTGATGTCTTCTGTGACGGTAGAGGGTTCTTTTTTATTTGCTATATCTTTTTTGACATCTGTTCTTGCTTTTTGTTTGGTTGGGCTCGAAGTATCAGATGAGTTATCTGAGTGATTTCCATCGTCTGTATTATCTTCTAGGTTGTCTATTGTTGACAGCCTATTGTTGATGGATTTGTTTGTCTTTGCTTTAGGGTCATTTGTTTTGTTTTTTTGTGAGCTGTGCATTCTGTTGACTGCCGTATGCTCGTATTCGTAAAAAGGAGTGTATGTTGATGTTTTTGAAGGAGTACTTTGTTGATCAAAATTACTTATTCCTCTTGTCTGGTATGGGTGGCTGTGTTTATATTGGTGCATAGTACAGTTCACGATATTAGTATTGTATTTGAGGTTTTGCGTTCCCTCCAAGTTAATGTTGTAGTATTCTTCGTCGTTCTTCCCTCCTGGCTTTAAAACTTTGTCTTTTCCAGGTTTCAGGATCCTATGGGATAATGATGTGCTTTTATTTGTTTTCTTTATTTCCTCTTATTATTAACCTAATTAGTCCCTTGGTTATGATATCAACATTTTAGAGGATAATGGTAGGCTTTTTTTTTTTGCTTGTCTGTGCCTTTAACCTTCTTCCTCTTTTATGAAAGTGGAGGTATAGAAATGAGAGGTTCTCTGGTGAAAGGGGTCACCTATTTCTTTCTGTGCCTAATATGCTTCACTAACAGTATCATTAGCAGTAAATCTTTGTTTTCTATATTTCTTCTGGACTGCTGCATCTGTGGTATGCTAGACTGCTGCGTCCATGTCAGGCTCCTCAAAGCCCAGGTCCTCCTGCAGATCTGTATGCTCTGTCACTAACCTCCTATGCTTTCCGCAATCCTCTCTCCAAAGGCCCACCAGCAAACCTCCGGCGATTATCTGCCTGTCGGATTCACGGTGAGTCTCTAATATTGTGTGTTTGTTTCTTGCGACCCTCCAGTTGTGTATTTATGCCTTTATGTTTTAATGGGCCGGCCCTAACGCATCCTCATGGCTCCGTTTATGCCCCTTTTGCTGTTACCTATTTGCTTGGCTGGTGAGGATTCTGATCGTCGCTCTGTTGCCGATGTTGTTATGCTTGATTCTTTCTGTTCTCGGCTCGCCTCCGGTGTCTCTGTAGTTGCGAGGTGACACCTCTGATTGTGCTTCCTCCGGCGTCTCCCTCTGCAGCTGTTCGCGCCTTTTCTCCTTCTTCCCGCTAGTCGCTAGTTGGGCCTCTGTTTCTTCTGTTTATGTTGCGGTAAACGTCTCTAAATTTTATTTTTTATTTTATTTTTTAACAAATCTCTTTTTATTTAAGGAAGTATATAAAGCATACAGAATGCAAATGACAATATGAAGAAGTCACAATAACCTCAGGTATAAATTCCATTGCATAAGAGAGATCATATATGAAGAGATGAAGGGAGATGGGGAGGAAGGAGGGAGGGGTAAAGAGGTATGGGAAGAAGGAATAGGTAAAAAGGGGGAGGGGTACAGTGTACGTATCACATACCACACCAGAATCAAATGTAGATAAGTTGCACGTACAAAAATAAACAGAGGTAACAACTCAGCATATAGCATAATAGTATTATTACATGGCAAAATAATAAGGTTACATAATACTCTGGGACACTCCATATTGGTGACTGAACAATGACCTAAAGAAGTTACTCTCTCACTCCTGGAATAAACTGTCGGAGACAGCAGACTAGCCACAAACCAGATGACTCATTCCCAGGTAACCCTTCTGAAGTCAGTAAATAAAAATAATAGACACCCTGTAATAACCAACTAGATGGATATGAAATTGATGTCAACCCACCATCTGAAGAGGAATAGGACCAAGGTCTAAAGTGGGAAGCTCTTACAAGGTCATAGAATCGCGGAAAGTTTTCCAAGGGCTCCACAAATTTAGGAACTTCCCATGTGTTCTGGTAGCCCAGCTAGCGAGTTCCTCCATCAGAAAAACTTGGTCGATCTTTTCGAACCAGCTTTTTAGTGAAGGGGGGGAGGTGTTAAGCCAATTAACCGGTATTAATAACCTTGCTGACTGGACAAGTAGAGTAGGCAAGTCAAATTTCGAGGGCTTCCATCTCTTGGAAGGGAGCCAAAGAAGGACTGAAAAAGGGGTCAGCTCGATTGTAGTGCCACAGATTTCATTAATTTTTTGTTCAACCTGTTTCCAATAATTGCGGATCACAGGGCAATTCCACATAATATGTCCTAGTGTGCCTGTCTGGGACCCGCATCTCCAACATAAATCGTTTTCTGCAAAACCCATTCTAAATAGTTTGTGAGGATCATTATACCACCTAGTGAGGGTTTTAAAAGAGTGTTCTTGTACTTTTTCTACACCTGGAAAACCCATGAGATCTCAGGAACGTAAGGTCAATCTCCTGTGGAGATAGTGAACAATTCAAGTCATTTTCCCAAGTTCTTATAAAGGCTGGAGTGCTATTTCCTCTTTTGGGGATTAACCAATTGTACAAGAGCGACATACTATGCCTAGGTAGGGAATCATAGGAGGACATCTGTTCAAACCAGGATGGGGTATGTGTTGCACTAAATTTCGTGCGAAGAACCTGACACATATTGTCAAACTCCAGTCTAGCTAAGAAATCACCTTTTTTAGTATAATTGTAATCAAAAATGGAAATTTTCTCTTTCCGTTTTAAATCTGACAACAAATCTAATAAAGCCACTTCCTTTAGAGTGTTCCAGAATTGTGGGATATCAGGTAAGTCTGGCTTGATGAGATATGGTATAAGACTTACGGGCAAACTGACTGGAGGGTCGGAAAGTAGATGCACTTCAGACTGAAGATTACGTATAGTTAGATACAAGCCCTTAGACAAGCCCAAAGGGGGATTGCTGGGGGTAGTGATTCCCCATAGTCCTGCCTGTTGTTTACTGGACATAAGATCTAATTCTATATCCACTCCAATTGTTCGGTATTTGGGAATACACACTTGTAGCCAACGTTTCAGTTGGATTGCTTTATAATAGTAGTGTATATCAGGAAGACCCATTCCCCCATTTGGACGAGTTCTAATTAGCTTATCGTGCGCTACCCTGGGTTTTTTGCCCTTCCAGAGAAATGAGGCAAATGTTTGTCTAACTTTCTTAAAGTACGAGCAAGGGACATGTATGGGAACCATCTGTAGGAGATAAATTAGTTTTGGAACAATATACGTCTGCAGTAAATTCTTTCGTCCAATCCAAGAAACTCAAGGCAAAGTTAATGTTTGGAGTTGTGTTTGTATCTTTTTCAGTAGGGGTGCATAGTTCATTTTGAATAGATTAGAGGGGTCTTTCGTGAAGTTCGATTCCTAAGTAAGTGAGTGAGTTTTCGTTCCATTTGAAGGGAGAAGAAGTCTTGAGAAAATGGGCCATTTGGGGGAGACAAAGCCACCCCCATTGCTACCGATTTTGAGTAATTTATTTTAAAATTAGAGACAGTACCAAAGATAGAGAAGAGGTCTAATACATGGGGGAGTGCTTGTTTAGGGTTTGAAATTAGGAGCATTAAATCGTCCGCGAAGGCCGCGCATTTATGTTCAGTTTTGTTCAATGTTAGGCCACGTATGTTTGGGTTGTCTCTGAATGCCTGCAGAAGTGTTTCCATCACTATAATGAACAGGGAAGGTGACAAGGGACAGCCCTGTCTTGTGCCGTTGGTGATAGAAAAGGGCTTGGATAAAGTACCGTTCACCCTTACTTTGGCACTAGGGTTATGGTAAAGTGACATTATAGCTTTAATGAACGATTCGGGGACTCCAAATCTATTTAACGTTCGTTGCATGTATAGCCAGCTTACTCGGTCGAACGCTTTTTCTGCGTCTGTGCTTAATAATACTAGGGGTTTAGCGTTCTTCTTGGCCCAATGTATGGCGTTTATGAGACGACAGGATTGAGAATTTCCTTCCCTCCCTTTCACAAATCCTGCTTGCTCACTTATTAATAATTCTAGGAATTATGGAGCTAAGCCTGGAAGCTAAAATTTTTGCCCAGATCTTTACAGTCTATGTTGAGCAAAGATATGGGCCTATAACTACCACAATCGCTACTGTCTTTGCCTTCTTTCGGGATTATGGTAATTACAGCTTCTAGCGATTGTTTAGGGAGGGGTTCACCTGTGGATAAAGCATGGCACCATTTGACTAATTGCGGGGATAAAATATGTAATAGTTTTTTATAATAACCAATTGGTAGTCCATCTGGACCTGGGGCCTTACCTAGGGGCATGCTTTTTATAATTTTTTGTACTTCTATCTCAGTTATCGGTTGTAATAATAAAGCGCAGTCTTCTTGGCTAATTTGGGAAGCTTTAACGTCTCTAGAAAGTTATCTATCTGTTTCTCTCTCGCCGAAATCAGATGACATGTTTGAGGGTTTATCAACTCCAATATCTAGATTGCATAAAGCACCATAAAAGGAGCAAAATTCTTTCGTTATAGCTTCAGTGGACGATACTGTCTTTCCCTCCTTAGTTTTGATTGAGGTCACGAACTGGGCATCTTTCCTCTGTTTAATCAGGTGTGTCATAAATTATTTCCTTTGTCACCGTGAATGTACTGTTTGAACTTTGTGTATTAATAGGCCTTAGCACACTTTATGTTGAGTAGCTCTTTCAGCTGTCTCCTCAGTGTGGCAAGTTCCTCAGATGCAGCAGATCTCCTAGATTGCTTCTGAATGGATTCAATCGCAGAGATCTGGTGGATAAGAGAATCAAGCTTTTTCTGCCTCTCTTTTTTAACTTTGGAGCCTAGAGCAATGAACTCTCCACGGATGAAGGCCTTGTGGGCTTCCCAGATAATGGGTAGGGGAGTGTCTTGTGGGATATTCTCTTGGAAGTAATATGATAATTTAAGGGCAATGTCTCCAATATGTTTATCAGAATCAAGTAGCATTTCATTTAGCCTCCATACCCATTCCCTTGCTGGGAGACTGGAGAAGTTTAGTGAGGATGTGACTGGGGCAGTGATCAGATATTGTGATCGGGCCTATGACTGACTTTTTCAACATAGCTAAATGGGTGTTAGAGAGAAAAATGTAGTCCGATCTTTGGTAGGACTGGTGAACAGCCGAATAATAGGAATAATCTTTTGTTGTGGCATTAAGCGACCTCCAAGTGTCTATGAGGTACATATCTTTTAGCAACTTATGAATTCCCCTTAGTGTTTTCTGAGATTTAGTGGAGGTACCTAAGGATGAATCAAGTTGAGGACTTAGAGAAACGTTCAGATCTCCACCAATTATTTTGATCCCATCCGCAAAAACACTAAATTTGGATAGGGTGTTCTTGAGCCAACTGTGGTGTCTGGTGTTGGGAGCATATAAACAAGCAAGAGATATTACCAAGTGACCAATTTTTCCTTTCACGAATAGGAATCTACCTTCAGGGTCTTGCTGAACGATTGTCACCACAAACGGAACATTCTTGCTAATTGCTATAGTGACGCCCCTAGAAGCCGAACCATGTGTGCTGTGAAACCATTGCGAATAATTCCATTTAGGCATTTGTGGGATTTTATTCGATTTGAAATGGGTCTCCTGGAGGAAAACAAATGTCACTCCCAATTTTCTTCAGGAGAGTGAGAATTTGTGATCGTTTCTGAGGAGTGTTACAGCCTCTGACATTAAAAGTAGTTATGTGTAGGTCTGTCATGAGGAGTAGGATGAGGATTGCTGTCTAGAAATCTGAGTAGGCAGATATAGGGGTGAAACCCCCATTAAAGCTAGTAGACTGGATCTACGCTGGATAGAGGAGTAGTGAGTGTAGCTATCGAATGGAGTGAGCATGTAACCTGACATTAAGCTGAGTACAACTATAGGGGGGTTAATGAAACCAATAACAAAAACGGTAAATGAACAAAATATGTGAGAAGATGAACTTTGTGAGTGATTATCAACGATTAGACGCCATCGCTGCGAACCACGACACATCATCATGTGGGGACCGAGATGTATCCTAACCCGGATCATCACAACCCACATTACCAATTACTAAGAAATCACCTTTCTAAGACAAAAACAGACCTTAACGTATAGGACTGATATTAAGGTAGCTAAAGGAATGCACACCTAAGATAGAATACAGAGCATATCTTAAAACATTAGCCTTCTTATAGAAGGATCCATGCTACTAAAAGTATAAAACATATAATGAAAAAGAACTTAAGAATGCGACAGAGGAAAACCTGCGGTACTGCTGGAAGAGAAAACACCACTGCTGCAGGCGAAAATTGTAATATGTCCTCCTTAGATTTCTGCACAAGAGATTCTGAAAACCGTTCTTCACAAGCTCAGATGAAATCAGGTAAGGTCTCTCCTCCCTTGCATCTTTTTGTTATTGGGCGATTTCTGTTTAGAATGTAAAGACCAGGCTTCTTGAACTGAGCTGTTGAGGTAGTTTAGGGACCGCAATATCCACTGCAAGCCAACTGTCAATCTTTATGGGAGAAACGTCCAGAACCTTCCATACATGAGGTAAGTCCTGCGGAGTGCGAACAGTGCAGCGACGGCCATTTTTGGCAAAGGTAACCCCAAACGAGTACAGCCACTTATACATTATGTTGTTATCCCTTAGATGATCGGTTAATGGCTTTAAAATCCTGCGTTTCGCTAAAGTAGATGAAGCAATGTCCTGGAACAGCGCTACTGAAGAGTCACCTATTCTTAGATCTGTGTTCCTGCGGGCTGCCTGCAATATGGCTGCTGTATCTCTATAGCTCAGCAAACCACAGATCACGTCTCTAGGAGCTTCACCCTCTTTGGGTGTGGGACGTAGTAAGCGGTGGATATGTTCAATAGTGATCTCTGAAGCTCTATTATCCCCCAGCAGTTTGGCGAATAAGGACTTAGCAGCTGCTTCTAATTCGTTAGGGACGATCGATTCATCTAGCCCCTTCAGTCTAATGTTCTTGCGCCTGCTCCTGTTCTCTTGATCCTCGATCATGAGGAATGCATTGTTGAGAGAGGAGACCTGCGCTTCCATAGCTGTTACTAATCCGGCACTGTGAGACGCAGCAGGTTCCTGTCGGGTCTCTAACTGCTCGACCCGATTACCCAGGGCACGCATGTCATGTCTCAGGTCACGTACCTCTTGAAGCAGAGGAGCCAAAGCTTGGGATAGAGTCTCTTTGAAGAAGGCTTTGGTGAGGGTGTCGCTGTCTTCATGTGCTGATTCCTCCTCAGGGGCATCTGTATAATCGGCCTCTCCTTCCTCCTGTTCAGATTCCCGCTCTGCTTCCTTCTCTATGCGGCGGGCTGCCATCTTAGCTGCACGGGCAGGAGACAGAGTCGACTTCTTACTGAAGAATCTGTCCATATCTCCCTGATGTTTCTTGGATCTTGGTGTGTCAGGGGCCTCTCTGGACCTATCTCTGCCGATCTTGCCCATTTTGGATCCGCTTGCGGTGTGCAAAAGCAATGTAATGTGGGTTAGATGGGAGAGAGCTCCTGCTCAAGCCTCCGTCTTGGTCAGCGGTTAGGCTCCGCCCCAAACGTCTCTAAATTTAACAGAAGGTCCCCAGTCCTCTTCTCTCTCTTCTTATTGACTCCTGCGTCTGTTTTTTCTTCTTTAAATTGCTTTAATTCGTTGTTTAGGCAGCAATATAGCCAGAGCTCTGGTTTTTAGCTTCTGTGCTGCATGAAAGCCAAGCCACGCCCCCAGGAATTTATTTTATAAGGGAAGTTCTTCCCATAAGAGGTGAAGAGAAGAAGTTCATAGATTAGCAATTGTCAGAACCTTTTCACATTTATTGACACTCATTAATATATTCCTCTCAGCAACATAACCTATACTTTGTGTTATTAACTACATTTTGTCTTCATCTGTTATGTTCTACAATCATTTTTTATGTGTTCATTATGGGTATATTTTGCTTGAATGAGTCCTGATGGACAAATTGAAAATAATTGAATCAATTTAAAAAAAAATCTCTCTATTTGATACTTCATAGTATTGAAAACTACCAAAAAAATATGATTTGCAACAAATAAAATGAAAAACATTAAAATAGTGTGAATAATATTACACATCAGTGGTGGCATGATGCAATTAAAGTCATTATGTCAGCATAAAGTAAAAATGCCTATCCAAAGAAAAAAACTTCTAAAAATGAAATAAGCAACTATCGAATAAAAGGGTTGGTGAGTTAGGTTAGTAAAAAATATTTCTCTTATACATGTTTGTAAAAGGGATCTTTTTGTCTTTGTGAATGGTTAACATCTTGGCTGTTGTTTAGAAGGCATTGTGCATTCCAATAATGGGCTTAATTCTGAGCACTGAAGTAAAGGTGAATCATAGAGGGGAGGTATCTGTTGATATTCACTTGCTATTTTTATCATTATTTGTATCATTATCTAGCTGCTCAAAGTGTCATACAGTTTTAAAGTTTTTCAACAAAACAATTCTCATTATATTTCAATAGCCATAATATTCCCATGTTTTTATTTTTCATGTAAAACAAGTATTTTTTTATATTTTTTTGGTACTCATTGATTCCTATAGAGATGCCTAAGGGAAAAAAGGCCGACAAAATGCCAAACCAAAATCATGGTACATTTTGTAAAAAAAGAAAAAAAAAAATGCTTAAAATGCACAAAAACAATGCAGATTTTTACTTTGAATTTTAACATTAGAATACCATTTTATTTCAAATTGTATTATTGCTTACAATACTGTCTAATAGGTAACCTGTAGTGATAAGCGGTAGGGGCAATATTCAAATTTGCAATATTTTGTGAATATTTGGGCGAATATTCATCATAAATTCGCAAATTCGGGAACTTGCAATTATTTTCTTGATTGCGAAAATCGGCAATGTAATATGCGCTTATTGCGTGCGCAATACAAGCGCGGGTCACTTTTGCTACATTTTTCAAGCTGCTAGAAGTTTCCTGAGACTGAGAAAAATGGATGGCACGGTAGAACATTACAATGACTTTATATGCAGATAAAGTGCTCCAAAATATTTGCGATTGCGCAAATCGGCAATTAATGATGCAGATATTTTGGCGCAATACGTGCAACTTCACATTTTAGCAGGTCTGACTACATATTACTGATTGGTGCACTAAGTATTGTTGTGTACTTGTGGCATCACAGCACTATGTCTGTAGCATGTATGTATGGACAGCAGAACCTATCACACTACCTAACACCCTGCACTGGAACCATCAGCTACACTATATCAGGATACAACCTACACTGACTATATCTGTATTTTATATATATATATATATATATATATAAAGATAGAAAAACGGACTGCACTCCCAAGGATCTTCAGTGAAAAAAAGGTTTATTCACCCATAGGTGGCACAAGCGACGTTTCGGCTCTCACATGAGCCTTTCTCAAGCATTGATAGGAAGTGCATATGTTACATATAAAGGTGTATCAATCAAAACAATCAGTGCTTCAACTTAATTGACAATTTACAAAGTAAATAAAAAAAGACATATTACAGTGTGAAAAATACGCATACAATTTGTTAAAATGAATAAAGTGACACGTGCAATGAATACTTGAAATACATGATATAGCAAAATCTCATATAGTTCTTCTAGGTCCATGATTATTCTCAGCTGTGTTATATCTCACGTGTTAATCACATACATCTTAATAATATACATGTGAAGAAAAAAAGGAAAAGGGGAAATCAGTTGATTACTACCTGGTGTGGTACTGGCGACCCCATAAACCATCGTGCTGTACAGCGCGTTCTTGTGATCACACTGCGCATGTCCCGATAGGCTGCCTCGTCATATTCAAGCGCCCGCTATGGTAAATGCGTGCGTCGTAAGGTCACTAGTCAGTGACGTCAGCGGCGCACTCCGTGATGACTCACGGCATCCTGTGCGTCTATCAGAAGAGTGCAGCGCATGCGCAATAGGTCCTTGTATATAAAGGAGCCCATGTCTGATATGGGAACATTGCCCTATTATTGTCACATGTTACTATATGTTCAGCCGTTTTTTTGTTCTACAATGGGTCACTCTGGGTCAATCCCATACATCAGCAGGTTGGAAGAGTCTTCACCTTTTCCAAGTAGGAGGCTCAATTCCAATAGTTACCCAAGCTCTGTGGGCACGTCAGTACCACCAGCGCTAGGGTCCCAATCCTGCTGAATACCGTGACTCTGAGGGATTCTCCTCATTATATGTATCAGAACAACCTCTTATTACAAATCGGCAGTAAAGGATTCAACCGTATATTCTACCCTGTCTATAAATAAAAAACAGGGGAAACAAAAAATAGAGAGCAATTGTCTAACACGCGCCCTCGGGACATATGCAGAAAAATCACAAGAAAAACAATTTTGGGAGGAAAACAATAAAGTTTTTCTACATGCAGGTCTCTCTCCCACCATCCAGGTCCATCAACTTTACAAGACCCCTTTCTCCACAAGTGTAAGTGCACCTAAAAAAATAGAAAAGAATTGAGAGTGATGCATCCTCAAAACCCTATATATAAAATACAAAATACTGTGGTTTATTCCACATTTTTTTAAAGAAAAGGGGGGATAGATATCCTTATCAATAGATCCGTCTACTGCAAGTGAATTACTTCACACACAATCAGAACATAACATGGCAAACCAACCTACTCATAACCCACCGACGTATTTATAGTCAATATTCAAACCATTGGGGTATAGACTATTTAGGGTTTGTATCCAATACATTTCCCTCTTTTTGAGTAGGGATACTCGATCACCACCTCTCCGTGGCATGTGCACCTGGTCGATGATCCAGCACCTAAGATCCTTTTCACTGTGCTTTTTCAAGCCAAAGTGCCTAGGTACTGGAAGATCTGTGCGCCACTGATCTTCCAGTACCTAGGCACTTTGGCTTGAAAAAGCACAGTGAAAAGGATCTTAGGTGCTGGATCATCGACCAGGTGCACATGCCACGGAGAGGTGGTGATCGAGTATCCCTACTCAAAAAGAGGGAAATGTATTGGATACAAACCCTAAATAGTCTATACCCCAATGGTTTGAATATTGACTATAAATACGTTGGTGGGTTATGAGTAGGTTGGTTTGCCATGTTATGTTCTGAGTGTGTGTGAAGTAATTCACTTGCAGTAGACGGATCTATTGATAAGGATATCTATCCCCCCTTTTCCTTAAAAAAAGTGTGGAATAAACCACAGTATTTTATATATAGGGTTTTGAGGATGCATCACTCTCAATTCTTTTCTATTTTTTTAGGTGCACTTACACTTGTGGAGAAAGGGGTCTTGTAAAGTTGATGGACCTGGATGGTGGGAGAGAGACCTGCATGTAGAAAAACTTTATTGTTTTCCTCCCAAAATTGTTTTTCTTGTGATTTTTCTGCATATGTCCCGAGGGCGCGTGTTAGACAATTGCTCTTTATTTTTTGTTTCCCCTGTTTTTTATTTATAGACAGGGTAGAATATACGGTTGAATCCTTACTGCCGATTTGTAATAAGAGGTTGTTCTGATACATATAATGAGGAGAATCCCTCAGAGTCACGGTATTCAGCAGGATTGGGACCCTAGCGCTGGTGGTACTGACGTGCCCACAGAGCTTGGGTAACTATTGGAATTGAGCCTCCTACTTGGAAAAGGTGAAGACTCTTCCAACCTGCTGATGTATGGGATTGACCCAGAGTGACCCATTGTAGAACAAAAAAACGGCTGAACATATAGTAACATGTGACAATAATAGGGCAATGTTCCCACATCAGACATGGGCTCCTTTATACACAGGGACCTATTGCGCATGCGTTGCACTCTTCTGATAGACGCACAGGATGCCGTGAGTCATCACGGAGTGCGCCGCTGACGTCACTGACTAGTGACCTTACGACGCACGCATTTACCATAGCGGGCGCTTGAATATGACGAGGCAGCCTATCGGGACATGCGCAGTGTGAACACAAGAACGCGCTGTACAGCACGATGGTTTGTGGGCTCGCCAGTACCACACCAGGTAGTAATCAACTGATTTCCCCTTTTTCCTTTTTTTTCTTCACATGTATATTATTAAGATGTATGTGATTAACACGTGAGATATAACACAGCTGAGAATAATCATGGACCTAGAAGAACTATATGAGATTTTGCTATATCATGTATTTCAAGTATTCATTGCACGTGTCACTTTATTCATTTTAACAAATTGTATGCGTATTTTTCACACTGTAATATGTCTTTTTTTATTTACTTTGTAAATTGTCAATTAAGTTGAAGCACTGATTGTTTTGATTGATACACCTTTATATGTAACATATGCACTTCCTATCAATGCTTGAGAAAGGCTCATGTGAGAGCCGAAACGTCGCTTGTGCCACCTATGGGTGAATAAACCTTTTTTTCACTGAAGATCCTTGGGAGTGCAGTCCGTTTTTCTATCTTTGTATTAGTGGGTAAGCACCAGTTGCCATATCCGGATATTGCACCCGCTTTACCTTTTTTATTTTGGTCGGTGGTGCTGCCAGTTATTTATTTTTCTTATATATATATATATATATAAATATATGATAACTAACTATCTAATGTAATTAAACAGTAAAGCACAGAACACAACAATGACACTGCTGTCTCTCTCTCAGAACTGCAGAAAACTGCAGAAAATAGCTGCTGGGGAGGTTCTTATATAGTAAGGGGTAGGCAACTTTCCTATTGGTTGCTAGGGATGTTGCTAAGCTCTGACAAAGACATTGCAGCCTTCTCATTGGTCCATAAGCAAGAAGCAGGGAGGGATCATGGGTTCAGATGAAAAACATCAAAAATATTTGTGAATATGAATATATACACTATGTTCTAAATCTTCGCAAATTCTCGAAGTGGCAATATTCACGATAAAAATTTGCGATTTGAATATTCGCACCCAACACTAGTAACCTAAAACAAAAGTCCTTGAAACCTTTTTAGACTCCAGTCTGTCATATGAAGCCATCATCCTCTGCTCTTAGGGAATGCTATGATTGTTATATGTACCTAAGGGCTATATGGAACTCACAAGATCATACTGTAGATCACTGCTTGTTTGATGATCTGTGCCTGCATGTTCATCATGGTGTAACAGTATAGCTAAGGACATTTGATATACTCAAAATAGTTATAATCCCTCAATTAAAGAATTATTGTGGGATATAGGATCATTCCCACTTCTTAAAGTGGCTAGGAATTGTGAATAAAACTTTACTTTTATTTGTTTCACTAAGATACCCAAACTGTTTGGTTTCAAATATGAAGCTGCTATTGAGGTCTCCTATTGAGCATATGTGCTGTAAAATCTGCCCTAACACTGGTGCAGCAGAGTACTCGTCGTTAGAGTTGGAACCGAACCTGAGTTCGAGATTTTTTTTTTTACAGTAGAAATCAATTTATGAAGTTATTATGCAAAGTCGGAGCCAATACATTCTAATACTGCATGGAGCGCTCGCTCCGTACAGTATTGAAACAAAGTTTTATGCAAATCGACTTTGGATGTTTCATCTAAAATTCGATTTGTTTATCCCTAACAGTGACCATTTAATTATCATTATGTACCACTATAATTATACACCTCTCTTCAGTAGGCTTAAGGCCTCATGCACACGACCGTATTTTGTTTCCGTGTCCGATCCGTTTTTTTTTTGCGGATAGGATGCAAAGCCATTCATTTCAATGGGTCCGCAAAAAACGCGGACAGCACACCATGTGCTGTCCACATCAGTATGTCCGTTCCGTTGCTCCGCAAAAATAATTGTGCATGTCCCATTTTTTTCTAGTTTGCGGACAAGGATAGGCATTATTACAATGGATTTGCAAAAAAAAAGGATCCGAAAAAAAAAACGGACCGCAAAACACATACGGTTGTGTGCATGTAGCCTTAGACTGTTACTCAGCAATTGACTTCATTATTTACAATTCTTTTTTAAGAAAATCATTGGCATTTTTTTATCTTCTATTGTACATGACCTACCAGACCCTGCTATGAAGAACACATTTTAATAAACAGGCCTGGTGTTAAGGACAGTGCACAAAGTTGCCTCAGAAAGTCACATTGAAAATAATTATGATACTATTCCACCTACATCTATGTATATTACAAAACTACCCATTTGAATAATGTTACAAATATCCAGCAGATAATGTTAAACTGATCAGATTTTAAGTCAAACTATGTTCTTAATGTACTTACATTAGTCCTGTAAAACTACTATTTTCATTACTAAAGATGATTTGTTTAAGTCAATAAAATTAGGGATAGGAAACTGCAGCCATTTATTTTTAAGTGTCTCACTGTGAAGAAACTATTATGTGAATTTTATGTTCAATAACCTTGCAGATAAGCAATGCTTGCTATATTATCTCATTATATTGTTTTATAAACTTCAGTTTTTAAAGTTACAGAAGTGTTCCAATGTGATTTCTAATTAAGACTTTCTTCCTTTACTGCATTTTCTTGATATGCTTTCCATAAAAAGTTTCCTACGGCGCACTATAACAAAATAATATTTATTTGGCTTGCTATCCATAACTAAGGAAGAAAAACAATCATAGATGGACATTTTGGAGGTTCGATAGAGCTTTATATGAGCATCCTATCAAGCAACAGTAAACAACACAATGACAAATTAAATGACTGGATGGCAGTAATCTAAATAATAATCAAGACTGGAACAATGGCAAGCTAGAGATAACCTATTAGAGGGATTTGATAGTGATGACCTACACTCAAGAAAGGTCATCAATATCAGATCAGTGTTGTTTCAACACTCAGGAGCCACACCAATCAGCTGTTTTTGGCAGCCACCGGTAGATGGTAGAAGGTTCTGTCCATTGTGTAGTAGCCATGCCTTATTACTATTCATTTGAATGGGAACAGAGATACAGTAAACCGACATATCCATTACACCAAGGACATGGCCATCTGATACCAGTAGAGGTCTGATTCCAGTTCATCCACTATTTTGTTTTCTTCTGCAGGAGGCTATTGAAATCAGCTGATCTGTGAGGATGCTGAATGTTTGACCCCCTCCCCCCCACCAATCTAATATTGACAACCTATCATAAGGAGTACTTAGAGACTGGATTTCTTTAACTGTTTACAAATATTTTAATGGACAGTACAGAGATCTGTCTAAGAGATATATCTCAAAATTAGAGCAAAAGGTTGTGTCAAGTGTGCATGTGTCGGCTATCTGCTGAAATTGCATTCAGTCAACAGTCAGTAAGGTGCAATGTCAGCTTTAGCCACATCTCTGCACTTTTCAAAATCGGTTTACCACATTAAGCAGAAGAATGCAAATTCCTGCTATGGATTTTTGCCTAAAACAAAATAGTTATAAAAATAAGACATCATAATGGCCTAAAGTAAAGTTTTTTTGTTTCTAGCTGCACAGCAAAGTTTTTTTTTACATTGAAATTGTGAGTGCCATGCAAAATTTTGGGCACCCCTGGTCAAAATTTCTGTTATGATGAACAGTTAATCAAGTTGAAGATGAAATGATCTACAAAATCATTTTTAAGAAAAAACATATTTTTTTTACATTTTCAAAATAAAAAGTGAAAAGTGCCGAAAGCAAAACTTTGGACACCCTATGGTTAGTGCCTAGCAGAACCCCCTTTGGCAAGTATCACAGCTTGTAAACACTTTTTGTAGACAGCCAAGAGCCTTTCAATTCTTATTTGAGGACTTTTCATCCAATCTTCCTGCAATCTGCAAAACACTTCCAGTTCTGTGAGATTCCTGGGCTATCTTGCATGCACTTTTGAAGTCTGTCCTCAGATTTTGTTCAGACTGTAAGGGCCATGGTAAATCCTTCAGCTTGCAACTTTTTAGACAGTTTCAGGTTGTCGTTTCCTCAGTTTGAAATGTAATTAAGAAATGGCAGTAAGCAAGAGAAGGTCAGGAAGACAAGAAAAAAAAAATCGTTTACTGTAACAGTAAGTATGACCAGAGGTGCCCAAACGTTTTCATGCCACTGTACAATAAATGATTCAAAACCATGTTTTATGTTCATCTGTCAGATTCATGGCTGGTAGAGATTAGTGATGAGCGGCAGGGGCTATATTCGAATTTGCGATATTTCACAAATATTTTGTAGAATATTCGCCATATATTCGTGAATTTCGAGAATTCAAGATTATTAAATGGGAAAAATCGGCAGTGTGAAAATTCGTAACGCGAAATACAGGTGTGGGTCACTTTGGCTACATGATTCAAGCTGGCATAAGTTTCCTGAGACTGGAGAAAATGGTTGGCACGGCAAAACATTAGAATAGCTTTATATGCATATAGAGTCAAGTGCTCCAATATATTTGCGATTGTACTAATTGGCAGTGATTAGAATATTTTTTCGCACTACGTGCAAATTCAAATTTTAGCAGGTCTGACTACAAATTACTGATTGGTGCACTAAGTATTGTTGCAAACTTGACATTGCTTCCTTCTCATTGGCCCGCAAGCAAGAAGCAGAGAGAAATTGTGTTCAGATGGAAAAAAAATGCTGAATATTCGATATAATGAATATATAGCACTGCAACCTAAATGTTTGCAAATTTTCGAAGTGCCGATATTCTCAATAAAAATTTGCTATTTGAATATTCAAACTAATAGAGATGAGCAAATTTCTCAAAAATTTGATTTAAACGGTTAGCCCAATTTTCTGAAAAAATTTGGTTCGATCCAAATTTATTTGTGGCGAATGGATTTAAAAAATGGCTATTTCCTGGCTGCAGAGAGCTTTTATAGTGGTGTAGAACACTGTGCCTTGCAGTAACACGCAAAGGGAGTCTGCTGTGGTAGTGAAACAATACTGTGAGTCAGTATGACATGTAGATGACAAGTGTCGCTCTTAGAATCACTGCACACTTCACTTATTTGGGCAGTTTTGGGGCCAAATGTCAATGTTAGCACCAGGTATAAAGAACAGTGCAGAGGTCCAAGAACCTGCTATAGCGTGAAAAAGCGCACTCCTTTTACACAAATTCACTGATTTAGCATAGATTACTACAGAACCTGTTCTATTAAACGCTTTTACAAGTAGAGCCCCACGACAGAGTGGAGTGGGTGTCAGCAGTAAGTTTGTGTTGAAGTCACTGATTATTTTGTCCTTCCTCTGATCCGTCAGAACAACAAACCCCAAAAAACGGATCCTGTCTTTGGAGCATCTGCCTTCACTCGGTCAGCATTTGGTCTGTAATCCATCAGTATTGCCAAAAAGAACAGGAGTGGATCCAAAACAGAGATCACACATGAATGGAATATTTGCATGTCTTCTGTGTTCTGTACCCACTCCTGATTTTGACTACTAAATCATAAGCCAATTCTGTTGCAAAATAGGGACCATGTCATGCAGGCCTTACAGCTGTTGTATAGAACAGGATATGTTGTGCATCTCATTTTTCCTTCCTTTTGACAGATCAGAAAAAGGGTCAAATAAATTATGTCAGCCAGGCAGAAAGGTGAAATAGTGGCCCAGTCATGAAGTGGGGAAGGTGGGAACAGCATGAGAAATCCACAGAGTGGCCCTGTGACCAAGTGGTAAGGTGGATGCAGCATGAGGAGACCACAGAGTAACACAATGACAGAGTCTGGAGGTGGCAGCAGCATCAGGAGGAGGCCACAGAGTGGCACAATGACAGTGTGGAGATGGCAGCAGCATCAGGCAACCACAAAGTGGCACAATGACAGGATTTGGAGGTGGCGGCAGCATCAGGAGGTGGCCACAGTGTGGCACAATGACAGTGTGGAGGTGGAAGCAGAAGCATCAGGAGGCCACAGATTGGCACAAAGACAGAGTGCGGAGGTGGTGTCAGCACCATCAGGAGGAGGCCACAGGGTGACACAATGACTGTGTGGAGGTGGCTGCAGCAGGATCAGGAGGCCAGAGTGGCACAATGACAGGATGTGGCGGTGGCAGCAGCATCAGGAGGATGCCACAGGGTTTCATAATGACAGAGTATGGAGGTGGCAGCTGCAGTAGCATCAGGAAGAGATGACAGGGTGGCACAATGACAGTGTGGAGGTTGCAGCAGCATCAGGAGGCCACAGAGTCGAAAAATGACAGAGTGTGTAGGTGGCAGCAGCAGCATCATCAGGAGGAGGCCACAGGGTGGCAAAATGACAGTGTGGAGGTGTCATCAGCAGCATCATGAAACCTGAGTGGTGAGGTGGCAGCAGCATCAGGAGACCACAGAGTGACCCGTCGACAGAGTGGGGAGGTGGGTAGCAATAACAGTACCAGCTGAAGATGGTGGGTGAAAGAAGGAGCACTTAGCATCAGATGTGTGGCATCTGGCGGGTGGCAGCATCAGAAAAGTAGATGTGGCAGGTAGCCAGAAGAAACCAGTCTCTTTTGTCAAAGTGTTGGTGTGGCACCATGGATGATTTAGTCTGATGCATCAGGCATTAGTGGGTGGAAATCCTGGCTGATCCATGCCTGATTTATCTTGATAAAGGTCAGTCTATACACATTTTGAGTGGGCAGGCAAGTTCTTCTTGGGGTAACCCCCGCCACACTAAACACCCGCTCTGATGCCATACTACTTGCCGGGCAGGACAGCTTTTCCAGGACAAACTCGGCCAGTTGCACTTTGGCAGACACCGACAGGCTCAATGACTGGCTTACTTTCTGTTTTATAAATTTGTGCAGGGCTGGTACTGCCATTTTGGCAAAAAAATGACAGCTTGGGACTCTCCACCTGAGCTCGGCACAAGCCATCAGTTCTCTGAAAGGTGCAGAGTCCACCACTTGGAAAGGGAGAAACTGCAGCACCAGAAACTTGGCCAGGAGCACATTCAGCTTCTGTGCCGTTAGATAAATGCATGCATACTGTTGTCTCTTGGCAATCACTTTGGTGATCAATTGCTGACCGAATGACTGACGAGAAGTAGGAGGAGGAGCAGGAGCATCAGGACCAGCAGATGATGAAAAGGACAGACAGTTCCCTTCAGCTGAGATGGTAGAGCCTTGGCTGCCTGAAATCGGGTGTATGCCAATGGGTGAAGCAGCGGTTGCTGAACCACTACATCAGAGCCACGGTTCACCCAGGCCACTTTATGGTGACACTGATTATGTTGATGCAGGGCCATAGTGCCAACATTGGCACCCTGGCCACTCCTCACCTTCTGCCCACAGATTCTACAAAAGGCCATATTTACCTTCCCTTGGTGGCTTAACAAAAAACTGCCAAACTGCAAGTAGGTGATTTTACCCCCAACACTCCACACTGACTGACTGCTACCGCCGCTGCTTCCGTGAACCCCTGCACCACTACTTTCCGGTTAGGTGGTCTACCCCGGGCACGTTTGGCTCCCGACCTCCCACTGCTGCCATACTGATGACTCCCGACCATACTAGCGACTTGCTGGCTCCGACGCTTTCTCAGAGGCAAGCTGCCACCTTCTTCTCCTGATGATGATAAAGCCCCTTCGTCACTTGGCTCCCAAGTGCGGATGTCTCCTCCACATATTGGCTGGTCAGTAGATTCTGACTGTCCTCTAGTAGCTCGTCCTCACTGTATAGTGGAGCTGAGCCCATGGCATATAATACTTGTCTGTCTGAGGGAACAGAAAAGAACAGAGGCGGGTTGAGGACAGGTCAGGGCACAGGGCCTACTCCCAGGTCATGCCAACTAAGGGTTGTGTCTGATTAACCCAACGACTCTTCACTTGGGGTGTCTGATGTCACTTGTGATGACTAAAGAAAAGACCGGCACTTCACTCCTTGTTCAGAATAATGTTGCTTTATTCAAGCATAGAGGAGACACAGCGCTAAAGCGACACGTGTTTCGGCTCGAATCCGAGCCTTTTTCAAGCATAGTGATGCATTAACAAAAACGCATTTAAATAGTGCGCCCTCACCGGCGCCAAAACGTTTTGACGTCACATCACCATAGTAACTTGTATATACAAAACATAGAACGCAACAGAAGACATTGTAATACATAATCATGATGCTGGTGAACATCTAAATTAATCTTGTAGTTTCATGTAGATAGAATGGGCTGTGAGAAAGAAAAAGAAAAGAGGTAAGCTGGCAACATGAGATGCAAGAAAAGCAAAACTTATTTAAACCGAAAATAATTACCCTGAGATATAAATCTCATACAGACTATACATGGATTAAGGATTTCCAGTCTGGTCATTTTTTCTGTGACTAAATATAAATTAGATAATAATGGCATTGATTGTCATTTATAAAGAAAGACATACATCATCTTTAAAACCTACAAAAATGCTACAAAAAAATACTACAAAAATGCACTCAATTCATACTCCCGATTGAGACCTCTTGGTTCAAGAGTTTGCAGGGTGTGAATCCAAAAGCTTTCCCGTTTTTTAAGCATTAACAGCCTGTTGCCACCTCTACGGGGTGGCAGCACCTGCTCAATGATCTTAATTGTGACACATTGTGAGAACATCTATCAAAATGGAAACGAATCGGTAACAGCAGATTTTTCTTCTGTATGGTGCAGAAACTGAAAGTGCTTCTGTCCAAGTTGCTGATGCTGCAGTGCCTCCCTTTCCAAGTGGTGGACTCTACACCATTCAGAGAACTGATGGCTTAAGCCAAGCCGAGGTGGAGAGTCCCAAGCCGTCATTGCTTTGCCAAAAAGGCGGTATCAGCCTTGAACACACATGTAGAACAGAAGGTGGGCCAGTGCTTGAGCCTGTCTGTGTATGCCAAAGTGCACGTCAGCGCCAACGTGTAAAGCTGCAATTACGGTCAGGGACAACACATGTCCTTTATGGCCCACTGGGTAAATGTGGTTCCTACACAGCTACACCAGAAACTTTGCCAGGTGATGCCATTTCCGCCTCCACGTTCTCATGCCGTTGGTCCTGCGACAATGTCCGCCTCTGCCTCCGCAATCTCCACAGTGTCCACAGTCTCCACTGCAGGGACAATTCACAGTGTCATTCCAGCATATCACATGTGCAGGGCACGGTGATGTCACACTGTTCTGCACCTAGTTTGCCTGGGCGAACTGAGTCACACAGGGGAGGAACTGCTCCGTGACCTTCAACAGGAAATCGAATCCTGGCTTTCTCCGCGACAACTCAAAATCAGAACCATGGTGACAGACAACAGGAAGAACATAGTGTTGCTGTGTCAAGGAGGGCTGACCCATGCGCCCTGCATGGCACACGTGTTCATTCTAATTGTCAAACTGTTCCTGAAGTCTTCCACCCACTCATCCTAAAAATGGCCAGGAAACTTTGCATGCACTTCAGTCACTTGTACACCTTCATTGAGCTGCAGTGGCAGAACGGCATCCCCCAACATAGGCTCATATGCGACGTTTCCACCAGTTGGAAGTCCACCCTCCATATGTTGGACCAACTATACGAACAGAGAAAGGCCATAAACAATTTATTGATGATCCCTGTGTAACTTTGATGTCATCCAGCGGCAGCTTATGCTTGACCCCTACAATTTGCTCAGGCCCTTTGAGGAGGCCACGTTATTCGCCAGGACTACGGGATGAAAGATGCCATTCCACTGCTTCATGTCCTGGAATAGATGGTGGTAAATCTGGCTGGCCAGGGGACTGGAGACGTGGTGCCAAATCTCGCAGCCACATGAGCCCTGTGGGGGCTGAACTGGAAGAAGAGGACATTGGAGCACAAGCAATGTGTTGCAAAATGGGTGGTTTTTCTACACAGGTGACAGGAGAGGAGGGGCAGGAGCAGCCAGAGAAGCTACAGGGCAATGAGGAAGAGGAGGCAGAGGACAAAGACACTCCATGGCAGTATGCAGCGGAGATGGAGGCAGAGAGTCCCTCTGAGTCTCTTGCACAAATGGCCCGATGCATGCTCACTTGCTTGCGTAGTGACAGCCGAATTGTTACCATTCGGCAGAGGGATGACTTCTGGCTGTCTCCTTTGTTGGACCTTCGCTACCGGTCCAAAATTATGGCCTTTTTTCCTGACAGGAAGGAAAAACTAAACTGCTATAGAGAGATCCTATGTAGTCAGTTGGCCACTGCCTATCTGCACCATCATCCATCCTCTCGCAGGTCTGATTGGGTGCGCCCTCTACGCTCACATTCCACTGCCTTGGCTGCTGGAGAGGGGTGGGGTGGCAGGAGAAGTACCAGCTCCATCAGCAACCGCCTGAGTCTAGAGTCGCTTATGAGCAGCTTTCCTCACTTGTATAGTAAAGAAACTACTCACCAGCAGCAGCATCTAGACCTGATGCAGAACCTGAACCAGCAGGTGGTGGCATACTTGGAGTGCACCCTTCCAGCCTTTATTGAAGATCCGCTGGACTACTGGGCAGCCAAACTGGTTTTGTGTCCGGAACTGGCCAAGTTTGCAGTGGAAAAGTGTGGCATCAGTGCAGGTGTTTAGTGCAGCGGGGGACATAGCTACCCTCAGGAGAACTCGCCTGTCCACCCAAAATGTGCATAAACTGACCTTTGTCAAGATGAATCAGAATGCTGGCTTAATCAGAATGTATAAGCACAGGAAGAATAGACTGCAAACGTGTGGCCAACATTTTGGCTATCAATTTAAGATTTATATTTAATATGGAAATGGGGCAATATTTAGCATAAGAGGTCAAACCCTAACCCTCTTTAGGAAACAAGGAAATTTGGTCATGGATCATATCTGTGAAGAGGGCAGCATTGTGTAAGGAAGAATTGCTTATGGAGATGAGTCAAGGGAGTAGTATTAAGATAGTGGTGTACTAGGAGATCAGGAAGTCATCTGGACCAGTTTTTTTTTTCATTAGGTGTGTATTTGACTGTAGGTGTGTATTTGACACCACAATTCTTGTAGTGTAAAAGGGTTAGACAAGAACTATTTCTGCTGCTGGACGAGGATAGGTTTAGGCTAAATAGAAAGCGATCAATGAAATCTACCAAATGAGATTGCGAAATGTGATTTGAATCATGTTTTGATTAGAGTGCTTCAGAATACAGACAAAATTGCTCTGCTATGTCACGTGTAGAGTATAGTTCCTTACATTGTTGTGTTTTAATTGAATGGATATAGTTGCTAGAGTATATGTGTTTTATTATATTAATCATGAATTTCGCAATTTTTTTTTTTTTTTTTTACCATGAGCAAAGTACTTGTCTTTAGATGATATTTCACTGAAGATGTGGTCAGCAGGTTTTTAAGCTCAGCTTGCAGGGAAGTGAGGGTGTCAAAATTATGTGCAGCGAGAGACAATTTATTTTTATTTATTTTTTTCATTTTTTGGATACAAGCTACTGTAACAGCGAAGATATATGAGCTGAGGTTTCCTTTTTTACCCAACATAATAAAATGTCCCCTGATAAAAAAAAAAAATCCTTGTGTATCCCACAGTACTTGGAGGAATATATTTGAGTTTTCATTTGTGGTGAAATATTGCCAAAGAAGTGTAGTGAAGAGTGATACATGTTTTTCCATACCTAGGGGCGACTCATTAAGTCTCTACTGTACCATCTTCTTCGCCATAAAGGAAGTCATAAGATAGAGAAAGACTAGCGAATGATCTCAAATGGTCAGTTTTCTTCTTCCTTAGAAATGTTCAAGAAGTTATTTCTGCCATAGGTGTTACAGGCAAGAAAAATAATAATCAATGAAATAAGGATTTAGAAATCTTTATATATCAATAAGGCCAATGTCATGTAGCCTCCCTTATGTCCTGTATAGTATTGAGGAATTTTTAGAGAAGGTATACCTGATTGGCTCAGGAGCTACATTTTAGATTCCCCTTCCAAATACAGGATACCCTCTCTATAACAATCCTCAAGGGAGAGAGTTGATAACCAGTTGATCTGATTAAAATTCGGAGCAAAAAGATTAGAAAAGATATAAGTTAAACAGTAACTAAACTTTTATACAAGTTGCTTTTAAACTCTTCTAAATCGCCCCAAAATTTTTGTAATATACTTTATTCATGAATTATGTTGTTTTGTAACTTAAAGGCACTGAAAGTTCATGATAGTACCGCTTTTTTAACCACTTCAACCCCGCTAGCTGAAACCCCCTTAATGACCAGGCCACTTTTTACACTTCTGCACTACACTACTTTCACCGTTTATTGCTCGGTCATGCAACTTAGCACCCAAATGAATTTTACCTCCTTTTCTTCTCACTAATAGAGCTTTCATTTGGTGGTATTTCATTGCTGCTGACATTTTAACTTTTTTTGGTATTAATCGAAATTTTACGATTTGTTTGCAAAAAAATGACATTTTTCACTTTCAGTTGTAAAATTTTGCAAAAAAAATGACATCCATATATAAATTTTTCACTAAATTTATTGTTCTACATGTCTTTGATAAAAAAAAAAGTTTGGGTAAAAAAAAATGGTTTGGGTAAAAGTTATAGCGTTTACAAACTATGGTACAAAAATTTGAATTTCCGCTTTTTGAAGCAGCTCTGACTTTCTGAGCACCTGTCATGTTCCTGAGGTTCTACAATGCCCAGACAGTACAAACACCCCACAAATGACCCCATTTCGGAAAGTAGACACCCTATGGTATTCACTGATGGGCATAGCGAGTTCATAGAAATTTTTATTTTTTGTCACAAGTTAGCGGAAAATGATGATTTTTTTTTTTTTTTTTCTTACAAAGTCTCATATTCCACTAACTTGTGACAAAAAAAAAACTTCCATGAACTCACTATGCCCATCACAAAATACCTTGGGGTGTCTTCTTTCCAAAATGGGGTCACTTGTGGGGTAGTTATACTGCCCTGGCATTCTAGGGGCCCAAATGCGTGAGAAGAAGTTTGCAATCAAAATCTGTAAAAAATTACCGGTGAAATCCGAAAGGTGCACTTTGGAATGTGTGCCCCTTTGCCCACCTAGGCTGCAAAAAAGTGACACACATCTGGTATCGCTGTACTCAGGAGAAGTTGGGGAATGTGTTTTGGGGTGTCATTTTACATATACCCATGCTGGGTGAGAGAAATATCTTGGCAAAAGACAACTTTTCCCATTTTTTTATACAAAGTTGGCATTTGACCAATATATTTATCTCACCCAGCATGGGTATATGTAAAATGACACCCCAAAACACATTGCCCAACTTCTCCTGAGTACGGTGATACCAGATGTGTGACACTTTTCTGCAGCCTAGGAGGGCAAAGGGGCACACATTCCAAAGAGCACCTTTAGGATTTCACCGGCCATTTTTTACAGATTTTGATTTCAAACTACTTCGCACACATTAGGGCCCCTAAATTGCCAGGGCAGTATAACTACCCCACAAGTGACCCCATTTTGGAAAGAAGACACCCCAAGGTATTCAGTGAGGGGCATGGCGAGTTCCTAGGATTTTTAATTTTTTGTCACAAGTTAGTGGAATATGAGACTTTGTTATAAAAAAAAAATCATCATTTTCTGCTAACTTGTGACAAAAAAAAAATTCTAGGAACTCGCCATGCCCCCCACGGAATACCTTGGGGTGTCTTCTTTCCAAAATGGGGTCACTTGTGGGGTAGATATACTGCCCTGGCATTCTAGGGGCCCTAATGCTTGGTAAGTAGTTTGAAATCAAAATATGTAAAAAATGACCTGTAAAATCCTAAAGGTGCTCTTTGGAATGTGTGCCCCTTTGCCCATCTAGGCGGCAAAAAAGTGTCACACATGTGGTATCGCCGTACTCAGAAGAAGTTGGGGAATGTGTTTTGGGGAGTATTTTTACATATACCCATGCTGGGTGAGATAAATATCTCTGCAAAAGACAACTTTTCCCATTTTTTTATACAAAGTTGGCATTTGACCAAGATATTTATCTCACCCAGCATGGGTATATGTAAAATGACACCCAAAAACACATTCCCCAACTTCTTCGGCAATAGTACGGCAATACCACATGTGTGACACTTTTTTGCAGCCTAGATGCGCAAAGGGGCCCAAATTCCTTTTAGGAGGGCATTTTTAGACATTTGGATCCCAGACTTCATCTCACGCTTTAGGGCCCCTAAAAAGCCAGGGCAGTATAAATACCCCACATGTGACCCCATTTTGGAAATAAGACACCCCAAGGTATTCAATGAGGGGCATGGCGGGTTTATAGAAAAAAAAATTTTGGGCACAAGTTAGCGAAAATTGATTTTCTTTTTGTTTTTTCTCACAAAGTCTCCCTTTCCGCTAACTTGGGACAAAAATTTCAATCTTTCATGGACTCAATATGCCCCTCACAGAATACCTTGGGGTGTCTTCTTTCCGAAATGGGGTAACATGTGGGGTATTTATACTGCCCTGGCATTTTAGGGGCCCTAAAGCGTGAGAAAAAGTCTGGAATATAAATGTCTAAAAAATGTTACGCATTTGGATTCCGTGAGGGGTATGGTGAGTTCATGTGAGATTTTATTTTTTCACACAAGTTAGTGGAATATGAGACTTTGTAAGAAAAAAAAAAAAAAAAAAACAATTTCCGCTAACTTGGCCCAAAAAAATGTCTGAATGGAGCCTTACGGGGGGGGTGATCAATGACAGGGGGGTGATCACCCATATAGACTCCCTGATCACCCCCCTGTCATTGATCACCCCCCTGTAAGGCTCCATTCAGACGTCCGTATGATTTTTATGGATCCACGGATACATGGATCGGATCCGCAAAACACATACGGACGTCTGAATGGAGCCTTACAGGGGGGTGATCAATGACAGGGGGGTGATTAATGACAGGGGGTGATCAGGGAGTGTATATGAGGTGATCACCCCCCTGTCATTGATCACCCCCTTGTAAGGCTCCATTCAGACGTCCATATGTGTTTTGCGGATCCGATCCATGTATCCGTGGATCCGTAAAAATCATACGGACGTCTGAATGGAGCCTTACAGGGGGGTGATCAATGACAGGGGGGTGATCAATGACAGGGGGTGATCAGGGAGTGTATATGAGGTGATCACCCCCCTGTAAGGCTCCATTCAGACGTCCGTATGTGTTTTGCGGATCCGATCCGTAAAAATCATACGGACGTCTGAATGGAGCCTTACAGGGGGGGTGATCAATGACAGGGGGGTGATCAATGACAGGGGGGTGATCAGGGTGTCTATATGGGTGATCACCCCTCTGTAAGGCTCCATTCAGACGTCCGTATGCGTTTTGCGGATCCGATCCATATATCCGTGGATCCGTAAAAATCATACGGACGTCTGAATGGAGCCTTACAGGGGGGTGATCAATGACGGAGGTGATCAGTGAGTCTATATGGGTGATCACCCCTCTGTCATTGATAACCCCCCCTGTAAGGCTCCATTCAGACGTCCGTATGCGTTTTGCGGATCTGATCCATGTATCCGTGGATCCGTAAAGATCATACGGACGTCTGAATGGAGCATAACAGGGGGGTGATCAATGACGGAGGTGATCAGGGAGTCTATATGGGTGATCACCCCTCTGTCATTGATCACCCCCCTGTAAGGCTCCATTCAGACGTCCGTATGCGTTTTGCGGATCTGATCCATGTATCCGTGGATTCGTAAAAATCATATGGACCTCTGAATGGAGCCTTACAGGGGGGTGATCAATGACAGGGGGGTGATCAATGACAGGGAAGTGATCAGGAAGTCTATATGCGTGATCACCCCCTTGTCATTGATCATCCCCCTGTAAGGCTCCATTCAGACGTCCGTATGCGTTTTGCGGATCCGATCCATGTATCCGTGGATCCGTAAAAATCATACGGACCTCTGAATGGAGCCTTACAGGGGGGTGATCAATGACAGGGGGGTGATCAGGGAGTCTATATGGGGTGATCAGGGAGTCTATATGGGTTGATTAGGGGTGATCAGTGGTTCATAAAGGGTTAATAAGTGACAGGGGGGGGTAGTGTAGTGGTGTTTGGTGCTACTTTACTGAGCTGCCTGTGTCCTCTGGTGGTCGATCCAAACAAAAGGGACCACCAGAGGACCAGGTAGCAGGTATATTAGACGCTGTTATCAAAACAGCGTCTAATATACCTGTTAGGGGTTAAAAAAATCACATTTATAGCCTGCCAGCGAACGATCGCCGCTGGCAGGCTGGAGATCCACTCGCTTACCTTCTGTTCCTATGAGCGCGCGCGCGCCTGTGTGCACGCGTTCACAGGAAATCTCGGCTATCGCGAGATGATGCACGGATGCGTCCAGGAGGAATGAATCAACCACCTTCCGGACGCATCCGTGCGTTAGGCGGTCGGGAGGTGGTTAAATCATCATTTCTGTACAGAGCTGGCTTGTACTTGGTGTACGGATTTCTGCTGCAGTGTAAAACACTGCCCAGGACAGAACACAAATTGCTTTTCTGCATGCACGCCTCCCAAGCAAATTCTGGCACTGCACATCAGTACCCTGTGCCCTGTACCCATGTGATCTGCCAGGCTCTTGCTGATTAGAGTGGGCTTTTGCCTGTGCCCGCGCTCCTCTTAGCTCAAGGCTCTTTATACCACATCGGTACGGTGGTGATCTGCGTGTGCTGTGGGTCCCCGCAGCTGAGATCGGGGGAGCCAAATTGTGTATGCTGCAGCCTCTGTTCCTCTTTGTGATGGTACCAGAAATGGTAAACAGCATTGAGGAAGGAAAACCTTCCTGAAAGCAATAAAATTGAGGGATCCACAACAGGGATGGCCATAATCCCATGTGGCTCCCTCCAAAAGGTTTGGTATCTGAAAGGAATCATGTTCTTTTTAATGTCAAAAACTAATTCTGAATTTTGCTGAAGTTTTGTTTCTCTGTTAGGAAATAGCTCTGATTGCTGTCAAACTAATTGCTGTTAAGTTTCTATTCTCTGTAACCCTGAATTTTATCTCTTTGGCACTACTCCCGGACAATATTCCTAATATGGAAGTTCCGTTTTTGTTTCTCTTTCACTGTCTGTAGAATAGAGCGTGTTAATATGATAGGTTGAATACATAACTTACGATGATATGCTAATAAAGGGGGTAAAGCCCCCTCTATATAACCTGTGTGCTGTAATGACCGGTGTCATGCACAGGGAGGAAAACAGGGAAAGCCCTGCCCAAGGGAGAGGGAAAGGTGGTGACCCCTAACTCACCTTGCGGCTGACACCTGACTGCCGTGACGTCCTTAGACGGGTTCCTCACCCGTGCGGCGATCACGTGCCTAAACCCTGGCTTTCCCTGAAATGAGCCCTAGATAGTGAACGGGCCGGTGGGATCGCTAGTCCGCACCACTGCACTAAGAGGGAAACACCAGGGAGAGGACAGACAAATACAGAAAAACACATACACCCAGGTGGGCGACCACAGCAGTCCACAAAGGTCCAACAGGGATCCGGAGGGTAGCGTTCTGAATCAACAGTCAGAGAACGCAGCAACACAGCTCCAGTGGGTCAGGATAGATGTCCAGGCAGGAAGCTCTATCTCTGGCAACCAGAGAAGTGTGAGAGAGGAATATAAGGAGGTTTGGGAGTGCTGGACAAGGAACAGCTGAGGAGAAGGAGCTACGGATCCCTGAGTGAGCCAAAAGGGTTTGCAAAGCAAACCCAGAAAGCTACCATAAGGAAAACAGCCCTATCTTAAATAGAGCGTGCAGCCAACCGCTGCGACTTCCTGACCCCGGGTATAACGGAGTCAGGCGTGGTTCTCGATACCCTCGTGACATGTGCATTAAAAATAAACCTCAGCGTGTTCATTCAGTACATCACTGTTGTGTCTTTTATTACCTACTGAGTGAAGCGCTCTCCTGACGTCAGAAAAAAGACTCAAACCAAGCCGATACTAGAAGTTTGGTGCCAGGGGTACCAAGTGGGACGTTGAGATTCCTATCAGTTTGGGGGCTCGTCCGGGATCGAGAAGGTCATCGGGTTTGGTAAGAAAGGCATCTGTTATTGTCCTCTGGCCGATCCGACGACCACGTCTCGATCTAGTAAGACTCCAAAAGATGACAGTCAGTTACATAAAATGGAGAAAAGAAAAGAATTAAAAGACGTGCCTGAGAAGCCAAACCCACCACCTTACATTGTCCCGTCCGCCCCTGCACCCCATCTCACACTAAACCCTGTACACATATGTCCAAGTATGCAGGAGATACAGGACGAAGATATAGGTGCTACATTTACGCAGGTCCATGACGACTTAGAGAAAACAAAATACAGTCTAAAACAACAGAAAGCTGCAGAACAATATAAGTACCATACACGCAGCAAGGGAATAGAAGCCAAAGAAGAACAGGTAGAACTCAGTGCACCCTTCATAACAATAGGAGAACACTTAATGAAGAAACCCATGGACATCGAGGACCTTAATAAAATTATCAAACACTGCCCCAAACCCACAGTGGCTCCTTTGGGAACCATCACCTATCTTAAAAAGGCTTGTAAGGGCAGAAATTGTACACAAGAAGATTTAAGGCTCATAATAGATGGCATTATAGGGACACATACTGCTTGGGATTGGGATGAAGTCCCATCCATTTCTACACTAGTAGATGGAACTGTTGATGCCAGCCGGTACATATGCAATACAGAAGAAGGAATGAAGAGGATTTGGACACAAGTTGAGGATCATATGAATAAGGTATTCAAACAAAAATCATCTCTGCCTATTGCTGTAGCTTGTAAACAAAAGCCCACAGAGTCTGTTGCTGAGTTTTGGAAGAGATTCATGGACTGTTGGAGACTGGAGGCGGGACTCCATACTCTCCAGAACGACAGCCTGATTATCTCCACATTCATTAACAATCTGTCGGACAAATTAACCCTTCCAGTGAAACAAGGTGTATCCTCATGGACCTCAGATGATACTGTCACTTTTGAAAAACACCTTTATGAAAAGGAATCAGCAGGATGTTTTGAAGTGAGGAAAATCACACCCACACATGCCTATGCCAACAACAGGGGAGGGGGCAGGGGAAGAAGAAGAGGAGGACATACTAGTTACAACCAGAACACACAGTGGCAACAAGGACACCCACAAGATCAGATACATAAAAGTTGTTATAACTGTGGAAAAGAAGGACACTGGGCAAGACAGTGTACACAACCCAAGAGGAACCGGGGTAGACAGGGTCAGGGTCAGGTACCAGACACCAATACACAGCCTTTTAACCTCCCTCAACAAAGATCACAACAGACAGGCCAACAACCAAGATTCCCCATTGATTGGAATCAGCAACAACAATCATACTGATGCTGCCCGGAGGGAAGTACCCCGATTTTCACACAGGTCACCACACACTGGAAAGACACACCTGTTATTCTACTGAGAGTGGGAGGAAGAAGAGTAGGTTTTATGGTAGATAGCGGCGCAACTTCAAGTGTGTTAAGTAAAGATTTATACAAGGGACCATTGAGAAAATCTGAGCCCTCTATGGGAATTAATGGGGTTTTGACAAAAACTTTCAAAACTGACTCACTACCACTTGAGACCATGGAAAGGGAGTACATCACAGACCATGCCTTCAGCATTATACCAGATTGCCTAGTCAGCCTGTTAGGGAGAGATTTGTTCATTAAGCTTGATTTACAAGTGTCAGACAAAAATCAGGGCATAAGAGTACACTCAGATCTCATTCCAATCTCTACACCAGTGCCACTGATTCTTGCAAACATACAGAACCACCCAGAACTCAACAACATTAACCCTGCATTATGGTCTTCAAATGAATATGACACAGGGTTCATAGATTGCACACCTTACAAGGCTACTGTGAAACCAGGTGTCATCTCAGTGTTCCAGAAACAGTACCCATTGTCCACAGAGAAAATTGAGGGCTTGAGGCCAATGATCGAAGAATTTTTAAAGAAAGGCATCCTGGAAGAGGTGATTTCACCCTTCAGCACTCCCATAAATCCTGTGGCAAAAGCAGGTGGTTCAGTTCGCTTTGTGCAGGATTTAAGGGAAATCAACAACATCATTGTGCCTATAGCCCCTATTGTACCTGACATCACTCAGTTACTATCTGCCATTCCAGCAGACGCTGTTTGGTTCAGTGTGATAGATGTGAAAAATGCATTCTTTTCTATCCCAGTTCATAAGAAGACCAGACTACTTTTTGCTTTTTCCTTCGAGGGGCGACAACTAACCTGGGCAAGAATGCCACAGGGATATGCTGATTCACCTGTAGTGTTCAGCATTGTCCTCCAAATGACTTTAAAACCATGGCACCCCCCCCCCCCAAGGATCCGTGTTGTTGCAATACGTGGATGATTTACTGTTGTGCAGTATGTCAGTGGAGGCCAACATTGAGGATGGTATATCACTGTTACAATGGTTGTTTGAATGTGGACACAAAGTGTCATTAGGGAAAATGCAATGGTGTAAACAGCAAGTCGAATACTTGGGGTTTGTCCTCACAAAGGGGGAAAGAAGGATCAGTCCAGGGAGAGTTCAGTCTGTAGCGGGCCTGGTCACCCCGCTCTCCAAGATGGAAATGCTATCCTTCCTTGGAATGATAAACTACTGCAGACAATGGATCCCAGACTGTTCCTACTATGACAATATCTTGAGGCAGGCAACACTGCAGGACAAACCTGATTTAATAAGATGGTCTTCAGAAATGTACAATGCATTTGATTATCTGAAATGTTCATTAATGTCAAGTCCAGGATTGGGCCTCTCTGACTACAAACTGCCCTTCCACATGTTTGCACGACAAAATTGTAAAACCATGGCGGGTGTACTGACACAAGAACATGGAGGCAAGCTGCGCCCATGTGCATTTTTCTCGAAGGTAATGCCCACCTCTGTCCAAGGGATGCCGGCATGTCTGCGTTCTCTTGCAGCCTGTGCTATGATGGTAGAGTTGGCAACTCCTTTCACAATGGGACATTGCACCATTTTGCACACTACTAGAGTTGAGCGAACACCTGGATGTTCGGGTTCGAGAAGTTCGGCCGAACTTCCCGGAAATGTTCGGGTTCGGGATCCGAACCCGATCCGAACTTCGTCCCGAACCCGAACCCCATTGAAGTCAATGGGGACCCGAACTTTTCGGCACTAAAACGGCTGTAAAACAGCCCAGGAAAGGGCTAGAGGGCTGCAAAAGGGAGCAACATGTAGGTAAATCCCCTGCAAACAAATGTGGATAGGGAAATGAATTAACATAAAAATAAAATAAATAAAAATTAACCAAAATCAATTGGAGAGAGGTCCCATAGCAGAGAATCTGGCTTCCCGTCACCCAGCACTGTAAGAGTCCATTTTCATAAATTTAGGCCCAGCACCCAGGCAGAGGAGAGAGGTCCCGTAACAGACAATTTGGCTTCATGTCAGCAGAGAATTAGTCTGCATGTCATAGCAGAGAATCAGGCTTCACGTCACCCAACATTGGAACAGTCCATTGGCATATATTTAGGCCCCGGCACCCAGACAGAGGAGAGGTTCATTCAACTTTGGGTAGCCTCGCAATATAATGGTAAAATGAAAATAAAAATAGGATTGAATGAGGAAGTGCCCTGGAGTCCAATAATATATGGTTAAGGGGAGGTAGTTAATGTCTAATCTGCACAAGGGATGGACAGGTCCTGTGGGATCCATGCCTGGTTCATTTTTATGAACGTCAGCTTGTCCACATTGGCTGTAGACAGGCGGCTGCGTTTGTCTATAATGACGCCCCCTGCCGTGCTGAATACACGTTCAGACAAAACGCTGGCCGCCGGGCAGGCCAGCACCTCCAAGACATAAAAGGCTAGCTCTGGCCACGTGGACAATTTAGAGACCCAGAAGTTGAATGGGGCCGAACCATCAGTCAGTACGTGGAGGGGTGTGCACACGTACTGTTCCACCATGTTAGTGAAATGTTGCCTCCTGCTAACACGTTGCGTATCAGGTGGTGGTGCAGTTAGCTGTGGCGTGTTGACAAAAGTTTTCCACATCTCTGCCATGCTAACCCTGCCCTCAGAGGAGCTGGCCGTGACACAGCTGCCTTGGCGACCTCTTGCTCCTCCTCTGCCTTGGCCTTGGGCTTCCACTTGTTCCCCTGTGACATTTGGGAATGCTCTCAGTAGCGCGTCTACCAACGTGCGCTTGTACTCGCGCATCTTCCTATCACGCTCCAGTGCAGGAAGTAAGGTGGGCACATTGTCTTTGTAGTGTGGATCCAGCAGGGTGGCAACCCAGTAGTCCGCACAGGTTAAAATGTGGGCAACTCTGCTGTCGTTGCGCAGGCACTGCAGCATGTAGTCGCTCATGTGTGCCAGGCTGCCCAGGGGTAAGGACAAGCTGTCCTCTGTGGGAGGCGTATCGTCATCGTCCTGCCTTTCCCCCTAGCCACGCACCAGTGATGGACCCGAGCTGCGTTGGGTGCCACCCCGCTGTGACCATGCTTCATCCTCCTCCACCTCCTCTTCATCCTCGTCCTCCTCGTCCTCCAGTAGTGGGCCCTGTCTGGCCACATTTGTGCCTGGCCTCTGCTGTTGCCAAAAACCTCCCTCTGAGTCACTTCGAAGAGACTGGCCTGAAAGTGCTAAAAATGACCCCTCTTCTTCCTCCTCCTCCTCCTCCTTCTCCTGGGCCACCTCCTCTTGCATAATCGCCCTAAGTGTTTTCTCAAGGAGACATAGAAGTGGTATTGTAACGCTGATAACGGCGTCATCGCCACTGGCCATGTTGGTGGAGTACTCGAAACAGCGCAACAGGGCACACAGGTCTCGCATGGAGGCCCAGTCATTGGTGGTGAAGTGGTGCTGTTCTGTAGTGCGACTGACCCGTGCGTGCTGCAGCTGAAACTCCACTATGGCTTGCTGCTGCTCGCACAGTCTGTCCAGCATGTGCAAGGTGGAGTTCCACCTGGTGGGCACGTCGCATATGAGGCGGTGAGCGGGAATGCCGAAGTTACGCTGTAGCGCAGACAGGCGAGCAGCAGCAGGATGTGAACGCCGGAAGCGCGAACAGACGGCCCGCACTTTATGCAGCAGCTCTGACATGTCGGGGTAGTTGTGAATGAACTTCTGCACCACCAAATTCAGCACATGCGCCAAGCAAGGGATGTGCGTCAAATTGGCTAGTCCCAGAGCTGCAACGAGATTTCGCCCATTATCACACACCACCAGGCCGGGCTTGAGGCTCACCGGCAGCAACCACTCGTCGGTCTGTTGTTCTATACCCCGCCACAACTCCTGTGCGGTGTGGGGCCTGTCCCCCAAACATATGAGTTTCAGAATGGCCTGCTGACGTTTACCCCGGGCTGTGCTGAAGTTGGTGGTGAAGGTGTGTGGCTGACTGGATGAGCAGGTGGAAGAAGAGGAGGAGGAAGCCGAGAAGGAGGAGGTGGCAACAGGAGGCAAAGAATGTTGCCCTGCGATCCTTGGCGGCGGAAGGACGTGCGCTAAACAGCTCTCCGCCTGGGGCACAGCTGCCACTACATTTACCAAGTGTGCAGTTAGGGAGATATAGCGTCCCTGGCCGTGCTTACTGGTCCACGTATCTGTGGTTAGGTGGACCTTGCTACAGATGGCGTTGCGCAGTGCACACTTGATTTTATCAGATACTTGGTTGTGCAGGGAAGGCACGGCTCTCTTGGAGAAGTAGTGGCGGCTGGGAACAACATACTGTGGGACAGCAAGCGACATGAGCTGTTTGAAGCTGTCTGTGTCCACCAGCCTAAATGACAGCATTTCATAGGCCAGTAGTTTAGAAATGCTGGCATTCAGGGCCAGGGATCGAGGGTGGCTAGGTGGGAATTTACGCTTTCTCTCAAATGTTTGTGAGATGGAGAGCTGAACGCTGCCGTGTGACATGGTTGAGACGCTTGGTGACGGAGGTGGTGGTGGTGTTGGTGGTACATCCCCTGTTTGCTGGGCGGCAGGTGCCAATGTTCCTCCAGAGGCAGAGGAAGAGGCCGAGGCGGCAGCAGCAGAAGAGGTAGCAGGGGAAGCCTGAGTGACTTCCTTGGTTTTAAGGTGTTTACTCCACTGCAGTTCATGCTTTGCATGCAGGTGCCTGGTCATGCAGGTTGTGCTCAGGTTCAGAACGTTAATGCCTCGCTTCAGGCTCTGATGGCACAGCGTGCAAACCACTCGGGTCTTGTCGTCAGCACATTGTTTGAAGAAGTGCCATGCCAGGGAACTCCTTGAAGCTGCCTTTGGGGTGCTCGGTCCCAGATGGCGGCGGTCAGTAGCAGGCGGAGTCTCTTGGCGGCGGGTGTTCTGCTTTTGCCCACTGCTCCCTCTTTTGCTACGCTGTTGGCTCGGTCTCACCACTGCCTCTTCCTCAGAACTGTGAAAGTCGGTGGCACGACCTTCATTCCATGTGGGGTCTAGGACCTCATCGTCCCCTGCATCGTCTTCCACCCAGTCTTGATCCCTGACCTCCTGTTCAGTCTGCACACTGCAGAAAGACGCAGCAGTTGGCACCTGTGTTTCGTCATCATCAGAGACATGCTGAGGTGGTATTCCCATGTCCTCATCATCAGGAAACATAAGTGGTTGTGCGTCAGTGCATTCTATGTCTTTCACCGCTGGGGAAGGGCTAGGTGGATGCCCTTGGGAAACCCTGCCAGCGGAGTCTTCAAACAGCATAAGAGACTGCTGCATAACTTGAGGCTGAGACATCTGTGCGCTTTCTGCAGAAGACTGGGTTTGAGATAATGTGAACGTGCTGGATCCACTGTCGGCCACCCAATTGACTAATGCCTGTACCTGCTCAGGCCTTACCATCCTTAGAACGGCATTGGGCCCCACCATATATCGCTGTAAATTCTGGCGGCTACTGGGACCTGAGGTAGTTGGTACACTAGGACGTGTGGATGTGGCAAAACGGCCACGTCCTCTCCCAGCACCAGAGGGTCCACTAACACCACCACGACCATGTCCACGTCCGCGTCCCTTACTAGATGTTTTCCTCATTGTTATGGTTCACCACAACAACAAAAATATTATTTGACCCAATGTATTGTATTCAAATTCAGCGGGATATAAATTTGAGGCCTAGTATTTAGGCGCTGGGTGACCGGTATGGATTTAGTGACAGAATTAGACTTGGAAATGCACAGTAGCGTGTGTGTGAAGTTATTCTGAATGACCCTATGTGCACCTTGAATATTATATACCCTTTTAGGGATAGATTTCAAATAGCTCTGATATAGCAGAAACCACTAAATTATGAAATTGCTAAATTGGGAATTGTATTTCAACCCAGAACAAAAAATGTGCTTTGGCGGACACTAAATAACTTACCCATCCACAACAGGACAGCGGTAACGACAGATTTAGCGGGATATAAATTTGAGGCCTAGTATTTAGGCGCTGGGTGACCGGTATGGATTTAGTGACAGAATTAGACTTGGAAATGCACAGTAGCGTGTGTGTGAAGTTATTCTGAATGACCCCATGTGCACCTTGAATATTATATACCCTTTTAGGGATAGATTTCAAATAGCTCGGATATAGCAGAAACCACTAAATTAGGAAATTGCTAAATTGGGAATTGTATTTCAACCCAGAACAAAAAATGTGCTTTGGCGGACACTAAATAACTTGTCCATCCACAACAGGACAGCGGTAACGACAGATTTAGCGGGATATAAATTTGAGGCCTAGTATTTAGGAGCTGGGTGACCGGTATGGATTTAGTGACAGAATTAGACTTGGAAATGCACAGAAGCGTGTGTGTGAAGTAATTCTGAATGACCCTATGTGCACCTTGAATATTATATACCCTTTTAGGGATAGATTTCAAATAGCTCTGATATAGCAGAAACCACTAAATTATGAAATTGCTAAATTGGGAATTGTATTTCAACCCAGAACAAAAAATGTGCTTTGGCGGACACTAAATAACTTGCCCATCCACAACAGGACAGCGGTAACGACAGATTTAGCGGGATATAAATTTGAGGCCTAGTATTTAGGCGCTGGGTGACCGGTATGGATTTACTAACAGAATTAGACTTGGAAATGCACAGTAGCGTGTGTGTGAAGTTATTCTGAATGACCCTATGTGCACCTTTAATATTATATACCCTTTTAGGGATAGATTTCAAATAGCTCTGATATAGCAGAAACCACTAAATTATGAAATTGCTAAATTGGGAATTGTATTTCAACCCTGAACAAAAAATGTGCTTTGACGGACACTAAATAACTTGCCCAGCCACAACAGTACAGCGGTAACGACAGATTTAGCGGGATATAAATTTGAGGCCTAGTATTTAGGCGCTGGGTGACCGGTATGGATTTAGTGACAGAATTAGACTGGGATATGGCCAAAAAATAACCACACTATTGCTGGTTAAATGAACTTGGTGTGACAGCTTGACCAACCACACTACTGAGGGTTAAATGCACTTGGTGACGGGCGCAGCTTGCCCCTGATGTATTATATGGCCAAAAAATGAACAGACTATTGCTGGTTAAATGCACTTGGTGTGACAGCTTGACCAACCACACTACTGAGGGTTAAATGCACTTGGTGACGGGCGCAGCTTGCCCCTGATGTAGTATATGGCCAAAAAATGAACAGACTATTGCTGGTTAAATGCACTTGGTGACGGGCGCAGCTTGCCCCTGATGTAGTATATGGCCAAAAAATAAACAGACTATTGCTGGTTAAATGCACTTGGTGTGACAGCTTCACCCTGATGTAGGCTTTAGCCAAAAAACAACCACACCATTGAGGGTTAAATGCACTTGGTCGCAGCTTGTGCTGGCGCACCACAAGACACAAAATGTCACCAAATTGATACAGGTACTTAATAAAACTGAGGAAAAAGTTGCTTGTAAGTCTCCCTCTCTTCCACAGGAACCCACCCACCCTTACAGGGTGGGGGATGAGGTAGTGATTAAAACACTGAAGAAAGGAAAATCCCAAGGTGACTTCGCATATGGCCCACCCACTACCGTGGTCGCAGTAACTAGAACAGCCGTGCTGACTGAACAGTCTCCAACTTGGATCCACGCGAGTGAAGCTTGTGAGAACAAGAGAGGAGGCAGGAACGGAGGCAGACAGCCTTGGCCTTGAAGAAGGACAAGAGGTACTAACGGGGGCAGACAGCCTTGACCTCCAACAAGGCCCAGAGGTACTAACGGGGGCAGACAGCCCTGACCTCCAACATGATGAGCTCCTCACTCTTTTCTGGAAAATGGTTGAATGTACTGACTAAGATTGCTTCAATAATCTTGTTGATTTTACCAATTAGCAGTATGGTAGAAGTAGCCGCAACTAGCAAGGGCGGCGTCATCACCTTTTGGTATAATTCATCTAACACTCACGTAGCTACCTACACCTTTTGTCTTTGTGATATATTGAAAACATGTTTATATTATAACTACTGTTCCAACAACTATGTAGAAGGACAGGCCTATATATGTGTAACAGACTCATACTGGGGAAAAGGTTGTGCATACTGGGGATCAGTGGGATGGAATACAGGGACTGAATGGGGATATAAACCAGAAAGCGCCCACAAAAGGAGGGATAAAAATTCTAAATCCCTTTTGACTAGAATGACACTCCTTGAGAGAGGGACGTGTTATGTGGACACTTCCTCATTGAATTTTTGAAAAAAAAAGGTCAGCGGAAATGAAAATTGTATTGACAATAGAAAACCCTGGTAAATATGATGAAGGAGATTATGTATTGGGATGGTACTTCCATAAAATGTGGGGAGCTGCAACTTCCCGGGTAACACAAATGTTCAGACTTAAAGATATGTAAGTCTAAGGAATACCAACCCATCACAAGTGTCCCCAAAAACCCACTAGCCCCACATATAGTTTCTCTACAAAACCTAAAGGCCATATCTGATCCCACATATGAGGATACTTTGGCCATGGAGACGGGTTTTTCTGATGTTAATTTGTGGCTGGAGTGGATGAAGTATAGTGCAGCCTCTGAATAAAAGTAACTGTTACATATGCGGTGCTGCCAAGCCACACCTAGGTACCGTACCCCTAGTGTTACCAGAAAGTGTTGAAGAATGTTTTTTGACTCTTTTTGTTAATATGTCTTATAACCACAGTGCATGTACAGAATGGAAGTCAAAATACCCTCTGTTGTTAAAAAATCCTCGCCCTGGGGCAGGAATCCAGGTATATCCAGGTAACTACACATGTTACAAAGATAGTACACATGGGAGGAATGTACAGAATTTCACCAAATGTTATTGTCACAAATACAGCAATCTGAACATATCCCTCACTCAGAATCAAGTATACTCCATAGGAGATGTGTACTGGATCTGTGGAGATGGAAAAATAAGATCCAGACTGGAAGGTGCCTGGAAAGGTGAATGTGCACTTGCCAAAGTTATAATGAACATGCACATTTTTACTGAATCAGATATTACAGACAAAGGGGTGCTAAAGATAAACAAAAGAAGCAGCCCCCTTTCAAGTTTTGATCCCCATGTGTATATAGATGCAATAGGTGTTCCAAGAGGGGTCCCAGATGAGTTCAAAGCTAGAGATCAAGTAGCCGCCGGATTTGAATCAATATTTCCCATCATCACTGTGAATAAAAATGTGGATTGGATAAATTACATATACTACAATCAGCAAAGGTTTGTAAACTATACCAGAGATGCATTACAAGGGGTAGCAGAAGAACTACAAGCGGACTCAATCATGACATTCCAGAATCGAATGGTGTTAGAAACATAGAAACATAGAATGTGTCGGCAGATAAGAACCATTTGGCCCATCTAGTCTGCCCAATATATCTGAATCCTATGAATAGCCCCGGCCCTATCTTATATGAAGGATGGCCTTATGCCTATCCCATGCATGTTTAAACTCCTTCACTGTATTTGCAGCTACCACTTCTGCAGGAAGGCTATTCCATGCATCCACTACCCTCTCAGTAAAGTAATACTTCCTGATATTACTTTTAAACCTTTGCCCCTCTAATTTAAAACTGTGTCCTCTTGTGGTAGTTTTTCTTCTTTTAAATATGCTCTCCTCCTTTACCGAGTTGATTCCCTTTATGTATTTAAAAGTTTCTATCATATCCCCTCTGTCTCTTCTTTCTTCCAAGCTATACATATTAAGGTCCTTTAACCTTTCCTGGTAAGTTTTATCCTGCAATCCATGTACTAGTTTAGTAGCTCTTCTCTGAACTCTCTCTAGAGTATCTATATCCTTCTGGAGATATGGCCTCCAGTACTGTGCACAATACTCCAAGTGAGGTCTCACCAGTGTTCTGTACAGCGGCATAAGCACTTCACTCTTTCTACTGCTTATACCTCTCCCTATACATCCAAGCATTCTGCTGGCATTTCGTGCTGCTTTATTACATTGTCTTCCCACCTTTAAGTCTTCTGAAATATGATATGGATATGATTCTTGCAGAGAAGGGCGGAGTGTGCCGAGTACTGACTGATCCAACCACCTGTTGCACATACATACCAAATAATACTGGCCCCACTGGTAAGGTCACAATAGCTATAAAAAAGCTTGAAGATCTGTCAATAGAACTGAAAAAGATCTCAGGTATAAATAATCCATGGGATCAATACTCTGGGTGGTTCACAAGTTGGAAACAAGGTCTCATACAACTAGGGATTGTCATACTAATAGTAATTGTAGTAATAGGTGTAGTAGCATTATGTGTTATTCCTTGTGTGAAACGAATGCTAGAAAAAGGGCTCTCCAATATGGCATTATATCAGACTACTCTACCCCAGGAGGATCGAAGCCCAGATGGGTATAAGAATTACCTAATATCATATAGAGAGAAAAAGGACAAGAAAGGAAAGAACCATGTAGTGTGATACACTAAAGGTTCTAAGAGGGGATTTGAAAGGAATCCATGTTCTTTTTAATGTCAAAAACAAATTCTGCATTTTGCTGAAGTTTTGTTTCTCTGTTAGGAAATAGCTCTGATTGCTGTCAAACTAATTGCTGTTAAGTTTCTATTCTCTGTAACCCTGAATTTTATCTCTTTGGCACTACTCCCGGACAATATTCCTAATATGGAAGTTCTGTTTTTGTTTCTCTTTCACTGTCTGTAGAATAGAGCGTGTTAATATGATAGGTTGAATACATAACTTACGATGATATGCTAATAAAGGGGGTAAAGCCCCCTCTATATAACCTGTGTGCATTAAAAATAAACCTCAGAGTGTTTATTCAGTACATCACTGTTGTGTCTTGTATTACCTACTGAGTGGAGCGCTCTCCTGACGTCAGAAAAAAGACTCAAACCAAGCCGATACTAGAAGTTTGGTGCCAGGGGTACCAAGTGGGACGTTGAGATTCCTATCAGTATCCCTCTCTACTGTGAACCTAGTGGTATTTTGCTTTTAAAATTATTAGGGTTAAGATTACATGGCCAAGGGGCGGAGCCTGACCGTGCTACATGGCGGCTGCTTGAGAGGAGCGCTCCCGCCACCAAGCTGCTTTCAGCCTCATTAGCACTCTAATCCCCGTGCCATGGTCAAGATCCAGCCTAAGCCTGGTACAGGAGTACTAGCTGGAGGCTCTCGGGAAGAACAGGAGGTGAACAGTATGGAGAAATTCGTTCACAAGCGGGCGGCACAGCTCCCCATTAGGGAAGAAAAGATGGCGCCGAAAGCGCTGAATCGCAGACCGGACGCGGCTCAAGGAGAATGCACTCCGCCCCTGGAGGGAGATGGCCGGCCGCAACTTGGGGTGAGCGATTCTACCCACCTATCTAAGGACTATTTTGACATGGCCTTGCAGAGAGCCTTAGCCCCGATCGCTGCGGACTTGTCCTCTATTAAAGTAGATATACGCCATATAGGCAACCGCGTGGAGGCTCTGGAACAATCGCAGGACGCGCTCTTTTCACAAGCGGCGTCCGTTGCTAAAACCCTGGAGACCCACACAGAGGCGATCAACACGGCCCTGCTGTTAATAGAGGACCAGGAAAATCGTAGTCGCCGCAAAAACATCCGTGTGAGAGGCCTTCCAGAGGCTGCGGACAAAGAAAATCTCTTTGCGGCTATGCACGAGCTCTTTACTTACCTCCTGGGTGCTGAGCGCGCCAAAAACATCATAGTGGAGAGAGTGCACAGATCCCTGCGTCCCAAGCCGTCTCCGGCGGATAATCCTAGGGACATTATTTGCGGCCTACTAAGTTTTCGGGACACTGACGCCATTTTAAACAAAGCCAGAGGTATGGAGGAAGTAAAAATTGCAGACTCCATAGTCCAGTTGTTCCAGGATGTCGCCCCTTCCACTCTCCAAAAAAGGAGAGTTTTGAAACCACTTACAGAGGCTCTGCGTGAAGCCAGGATCCCATACAAATGGCTTTACCCCTTCGGGGTCCAGGTCACATCTGGAAATAGGCGCATTATAATCCGTTCACCCGAGGACTTACCTGTGCTCTGGAATGCCCTGCGGATCCCACCAATCGTCATTCCTTCATGGCTTCCAGTCCAGCATGATGGCACGTTCCCGCAACTCCCTACTCCGTGGACGACCGTTGGAAAGCAGAAGCTTAAGAAGCCCAGAACATCGCGGTTGGACTCTAATGATTGAGGCCCTTTTTTAAGGGTCACTTCAGTTTCTTCTTTTCTACTTGTAGGTTATTGGGTTGGGGTTGGAGTTGTGAGGATGAGGCCTTTTTTGGTCTTTTTCCTCACTCCTGCCACCCTCCCCCTGTGTGGTTCTCTAGGACCACTCTCCTAGACCAGTTTTTCGGTCCATACTGATGGGTTATATTGCTTTATATTGTACTGATTATGTATAATAGGTTCTATATAATAGGCTATATACTTACTCTTTTCCCCCTCTCCCTAATGTGATTTCCCTATGTAGTGTTGGGTTTGTCTCCCCCCCCCCCCCCTCCTCCCCTCTCCTCCCTTCCCCTTGTCTGTCCATAATTTTTGCCTCCCCTCCTCACCCATTGTTGTTACTGACCATATCTTTACCTGCACGGGATTAGACCTTTTTCTTTTTTGCACTTTATGTGCTTCGGTCTGAAATGCTTGGCAGCTTGGGCAGATCAGGCCAGAGGTTTTGAATCCTTACTTCCCCCCCTCTCTCGCTCGTTATAGAGCGCATCATATCTACACTTGCTCCATATTTATGTGTACTGCTACTCTACATTTTTGTGGCAATGTTTGCCTGTTTCTTTTATTTTCAGTTAAGTTTATCGAGGACATAGCTTGTCGGTACGTGCGGTTATCTGGTGTTCTAATGACATGGCGGCTCTGACTATCAATGTAGCCTCGCTCAATGCGAACGGCTGTAATAATCCCATCAAGCGAAGTAGGGTTTTCCAAATACTAAGGAGACATAAGGCTGACATCATTTTACTCCAAGAAACCCACTTTAGAGCAGGGCATGTTCCTAATTTATCCAGATCTAGCTATTCCAAATGGTTTCATGCGTGTCATTCTAGCTCTTCCAGGGGGGTTAGTATTGGGGTACATAAGGATGTCCCCCTCACCGATCCCACTATAGTTGCAGACCCGGAGGGTCGCTATATATTTCTTAGTTGTAAAATTGGGAATGTGGCGGTCACTTTGTGCAACTTATATGCCCCCAACAAGCAAACTGTACCCTGGCTCACCAAGATCATTAGGGATATTTCTGCTATGTTTACTGGTTTGTTACTAATTGGCGGTGATCTGAATCTCACTCTAAATCCTATTTTAGATGCATCATCAGGGAGATCAGCTATATCATACCGTGCCCTGGGGAGTCTGCAGGGTCGCCTGAGGGACCTTAACCTGTGTGATGTCTGGAGGTCTATCCATGGAGATGCTAAAGATTTTACTTTTTATTCTAACCCACACAGATCGTACCAGAGGCTCGACTACTTCTTTATCCAAGACAGGTACTTGCAGCAGGTGCATGGGGTGGATATCCACGCTATCACAGTCTCTGATCACGCCCCTATTGTTATGTCCCTGTCACTGCCCGGGGTTGCTTCTAGAGAGTGGACATGGAAGCTGAATCCCACTCTTCTTAATACTCCCTCACAAATGGCTGCTATCTCACGTTCACTTACTGATTATTTCCAGACCAACTCAGTCGCAGAGGTATCTCCCGCATCTATATGGGAAGCCCACAAAACTGTGATTAGGGGGGAGTTGATCTCGATTGGTGCCTTCCTGAAGAAGAAGCGTCTTGCGGACATCAACTCCCTTCTATCTAGAATTGCGACACTAGAATGCACACACAAAAAGTCACTGGCTATTCAGGAGCATAAGCTCCTTTTATCTCTAAGGAATGAACTAAAAACGCTTCTAAACACCAAGGCCGCTAATGCTTACTTAAAACTGCGTCACAGACAGTATGCCCATGGCGACAAGGGCAACAAGATAATGTCGGCTCTGATCAAAAAACGTAAAGAGCAAACACACATTAGCTCCATGAGGAACACTGCAGGGGCTTTAGTTTCTGATACTTCAGAAGTCGCTAAGGCGTTCACTGATTATTACTGCTCTTTATATAACATTCGTCAGTGCGAGACTCCTGATGTACTTGGTTCTAGGTCAATAAAAGTGGCAAACTTCTTAGATTCTCTCGCCTTACCTACCCTGTCGGAACCAGAAAGGGACTCTTTATTGGCTCCTATAACGCTTGAAGAAATTAAGAAAACCCTCTCCTCCATTCCCCAGGGAAAAAGCCCTGGCCCCGACGGGTTTCCGATCACGTACTACAAAAAATTTCTCCCGGTCTTAGGCCCCCAACTCGTTTCCTATTTCAACGCTTTACTTACTGGTACCGCCATGAATTCTCAGGCTTTGGAGGCGCATATAGTGGTGCTCCCTAAAGAGGGGAAGGATTTGTCTCTTCCTTCCAGCTATAGGCCCATTTCCCTGCTAAACGCAGATACTAAATTATGGGCAAAGATTCTGGCCCATAGAATAAACCCTTTGCTCCAGAGACTGATAGGGGGTGATCAGGCCGGTTTCGTGGGGGGTCGGGAGTGCAGGGACGGCACTTACAGGGTATTGCAAGCCATAGAATACTCTTTGAAGAGTAACAAGCAGCTCACCCTTCTTAGCACTGATGCCGAGAAGGCATTCGACAGGGTCGACTGGCAATTTATGGAAGCCACTCTTAACAAATTTGGCTTCCCTCCTCATTTTATCCGTGCGGTGCTGTCCCTGTACTCCTCGCCCCACGCGAGAGTTAGAGTCAATGGGGTGCTCTCGCCCTCCTTTACCATAGCCAATGGGACCAGGCAGGGCTGCCCCCTCTCTCCTTCCCTTTTCATCCTTTGTCTGGAAACGTTGTTACAGGCCATCAGGCAGGATGATGACATTGCCGGGCTAAAGGTTGGCTCGTTGACTCATAAGGTCGCGGCCTTTGCCGATGACATGTTGCTCCTCCTGCCAGATCCAATAAAGGCGTTCCCAGCTATCCTGGGTCTTTTTGAGTCTTTTGGCCATATATCCAACTTTAAGATTAATTTATCTAAATGCATGGCACTGGGGGTTGGTGTCCCGGATGCGACCATCTCATTGCTGTCACAGGATCATCCCTTTCAGTGGTCGTCCAGTATCACCTACTTAGGGGTGAAGATTTCAGCCAGTATAGATCAGGCCTTCCAATTAAACTATGCCCCTCTCCTTGCTGACATTAAAGATCAATTGAAACACTTAGATATTCCGTTTGTTTCTTGGATGGGGCGAAAAAATATAATTAAAACGTATATCCTTCCCAGAGTGCTGTTTCTTCTCCAGACTCTACCTATATACTTGCCTGACTCTTACTTCCAGGACCTGCGTAGGATTATTTCGGGCTTCATTTGGAGGCGTGCTCGTCCGAGATTGGCTTATAGCTTGTTAACCCTGCCAAAACATAGAGGCGGCTTTGGTCTGCCGGACATCAAATTATACTATAGGGCTATTCAGCTCCGTCTGTTGAGTGAATTACTAAACATTAACATTAAAAAATTGGGTTGCCAAGTTGCAAGCCAGTTAACACCACCTGACGTGCTCGCCCGCCTTTGGTCGGGGGATCGTGGTCCTGCGTTTGGCATTGATGCACCACCCCTTCTAAGAGGTCTTCTAACAACTTGGAACGTTACAGCTAGGAAGTTTGGGTTTCGCCCTGGTCCCTCGCCCCTTCTCCCCATGCGCCTGCTGCCGTACTGCTTATCTCCAAACTATACAGATGTCTTGGGGATATGGCCTGCCTTCAACGAATTTGCTGTGGGTGATTTCTTGAGAGACGGGAGGATTGCGTCCTTGGGGGACCTCCAGGCATCACAATTGGCTTTGAATTGGACCCCTTTGCATTACTCTCACTTTTCATTTATAGGTCGACAGTATCTCGATAGGGCTATTAGGAACTTTATTCCCTCTTGGTTCGACACTCTGGTAGCCTCACACAAACCGGTGAGGAGGGCTATTTCGTTTATCTACAACAAATTGTTGCTGGAGGGCGTACCTAGCAGACCGTCCTTCATTGAGAGGTGGGAGCAAGATTTAGGGATTACTTATCAGATGAGTCCGTCTCTTTACTACTCAGGAATTCTCACGGGTTCTCCAGGTGCATTAGAATCCAGGAGAATTCCTTTAAACTGCTGACGAGATGGTACCGCACTCTGGAGGTGCTACATAGGATGGATCCTCTCACTTCCCCAGCCTGCTGGAGATGTCACGAAGAGGTTGGCACAGTCTCACATGTATGGTGGTCGTGTCGTGGGGTCTCACAGTTCTGGTCCTCACTTAGTAAGATAATACAACAAATTTGCCCTTTAGCCCCTCCACTCTCTCCGACTCTGGTTCTTCTCAATGTACCATCAAAGGATTTCCCCTTGCATAAATATTCTCTACTAGCTCACATGTTGTCGGCGGCCAAACTTTTAATCCCTCTACATTGGCTCTCGACTCATACTCCTTCGATTGAGGAATGGACCCAAAAGGTTCACGAGATCTGTAGGTTTGAGGAACTTACTAGCTGGGAGTCCTTCTCGCACGACAAGTTCAATGTTATGTGGGGGCCGTGGTTTGGGTGGTTGGAATCAGAGTCGAGGAATTTGTGCCTTTCTACTGGGGTTACTGTGTCCTCTCCCCCTTTTTAGTAGATAACCATTTGCATTATATACCCTATATTGTATATCATGTCTGTGCTACTTACCAGGGGTCATGCTTCACTCTGTATTAGCAAACTTTACCACTATTACTGGCCTATACCACCGCTGTCGTGCGGTCCAAGGTGGTTGAGCCCCAGGGGAACATGTCCCTCCTTGCATATCTTGCACACTACTCTTGTTAGGTCCGCCTGACTAACTTGACTTGTCTTTATTCATTGCCTGTACACTCATGATAATGCACTTATATTCACATCATTGTACTGCATATGTCTCCTCGACTGTTGGGCTGTTGCCCGCATATGTTAATGTCTTTTTTACCATGCTTGCCGTGATAAATAAAGATTTGTTAAAAAAAAAAAAGATTACATGGCCAAACATCGTGGATGGATCAAACATAGCCGCTGGAGTATTGCAGAAGCACTGTCCCTAGGGCATGCTACGTGTCTCTCTATTCTCATCTCACAAGACAATGACAGAGACCACACAGGATTAGGGTTTTATACAGTTGTGACATCACAGGGGATGGCTAACAGCAGACTGGATGGCTGCACAGCTCCAGGCTTCTTACTTTCACTTTGTAAGATGTGCAGCTGCCATTTTAGGAAAAACTGATTTGTTACCCCGAATGACTAGGAAATTCGGAGTCGGGTGCTTTGATTCGCTCAACACTAATTATCAGCTTAAATACACCAGGTAGGTCATGTCATAATTGTGATCCAGGAAGTGCAATCACTTTACACGTGCCAATGATCGGGATGATTGTCAGGAAGGTGAAATTGTTGTTGATATGGTCACAAAAATCATCATTTCTAGCCAGCAGATTCTTCTGTGTAAACAACAGTCTGTTACCAAGAAACAATGATCGTCAATTGCTGTATAAAAGTTAACTTCTCGCCTCCTCTAACAAGATGACCATTATCAGGAATTAAGAATTAGTTCTCGATAATTGCCTGCTGTGTTGGGCCTTTACCCAGGTTTTAGTCTACAGGCATTTAATGCAATCAATCTTTCTTTCAATCAACTTCTTGCAGCAAATAGGTTTTTACAATAAGCAAAACCTGTTACTGTTTTGAAGCTATGGCATATTTCTCAATAGGGGGAAACTTAAAAATATGCGCAATATTGAAATAATTTTACTAAAGAAGCCGTGAGTAATTCTAGGTACAGCCTTGCATTATTCATCATCTGCATATGCTCTTCAACAAGATCATATACTAGTATTGCACATTAGTGTATAACTGTACTGTGTTTTCCTTTTAGTACTGGAATATACAGGGTGGGCCATTTATTTGGATACACCTTAATAAAATAGGAATGGTTGGTGATATTAACTTCCTGTTTGTGGCACATTAGTATATGTGAGGGGGTAAACTTTTCAAGATGGGTGGTGACCATGGCGGCCATTTTGAAGTTGGCCATTTTGAATCCAACTTTTTTTTTTTTCAATAGGAAGAGGGTCATGTGACACATCAAACTTATTGGGAATTTCACAAGAAAAACAATGGTGGTTTTAACGTAACTATATTCTTTCATGAGTTATTTACAAGTTTCTGAACACTTATAAAATGTGTTCAATGTGCTGCCCATTGTGTTGGATTGTCAATGCAACCCTCTTCTCCCACTCTTCACACACTGATAGCAACACTGCAGGAGAAATCCTAGCACAGGCTTCCAGTATCCATAGTTTCAGGTGCTGCACATTTTGTATCTTCACAGCAACAAAAGTTGGATTCAAAATGGCCGCCATGGTCACCACCCATCTTGAAAAGTTTCCCCCCTCACATATACTAATGTGCCATAACCAGGAAGTTAATATCACCAACCATTCCCATTTTATTAAGGTGTATCCATATAAATGGCCCACCCTGTACTATACATTTCAGCAGGCAGAAACAGTCAATAGTATTTTTTTTCATGGGTTTAGCTTTTTTTTTATATATATATATTCTGTGGAACATCTTATATTAGTCATCCCTTCCTCCAAAGCAAGTGATAAAAATGAATTATTAAATATTATGGATTGCAATTAATACTGTGGACATTATTTAATGGAGTATTCATTTGTTTAGAAACTCATTTTTAGAGATACAGATCCTACCTGATTGTATTTTAAGACTAATCATTATTGAGCAGCAGAAATGGTATACCATAATTTACAATCTTGTTTTACATTCATTTTAGTCTAGTTTTGCCGAATAATGCTTGGCTGTTGCAATTAATTTTTGAGGTTACAGTTCCTACTGAATGTTTCATAATCTAGTTTATAATTGACCTATTTCTCAAAATACAGCTAAATATTAGTCATAACTATTACCTTATTACCTTACAGCAACAAATGATCAAAGCAAACCCATGAGAAATGCATACTTTATGTAAATAATTCTTAATATGTGCAGCTAATGTTTAGCTTTAAAATACCAATACAGATTATTTTATTCTGGTGTTTTCAGATGTGAAACATGGAATTTGATGAATAAAGAAATTGGGGAATGGGTTCACTAGGATTTAATAAATATGGGAGTCGAGAACAAAAATAACTGCTGTAAGATGCCCATATGTACAAATTCATTAACTGTCAGTCAAACAATCATTTAGCTGACAGCTATCTCTCCCATCTTCCACCCAGCTTCACTATTCATGTTCTTCTTGGCCAAATGTTTCTGTTTATGCTATTGTGATAGTGGAGAAAGTCACTGCCAGTTTTCTTCATTTTGCCAGATTCTTGTCTCCCCCAACATCATCTGTCAAAGGAGAGTCGGGAGCAACCAAACACACATTAGTATTAGAGCCAAACCCACTGTTCTCGGTGGGTTTGCCCAATACAAGTACAGTGTGCATAGCCAGCTTTAAAGTAAACCTGTCAGCAGTGTTTTCATTAATAAACTTATACTATAATGTTAAGGTGTCCTTATAACTCTAAGTGGGAGGAAGTGAAGCTAAAACATCGCCATACACTGATCTCCAATAGTCATATGGGTGATGATGCATACTGTAAAGGAAATCAGTCATCATGGAATTTATTGCTAAACAAGGCATGTCTATGGATAGCTCAGTTGAATATTATGATATCTTGCTTCTTTCTACAGAAACAGTACTTTTAATCAATATACAAGTTAAGTGCATTGAGGGCAGGTCCAGGGAACTGTGTGCATTCTTGCTCCTCATCATTCCTCTGCCAGCTACTCCCTTTCCTTTTTGATTGACAGGGCCAGGTGGGATCACTATGCCAGAACCTAGCCCTGTCAATCATGGAGAGGATGGGGCTTTCAGAAGAAAGAGGGTGAGCAAGGGTACACAGAGTGGCTTGGGCCTACCCTCAATGCACTTAGCTGCTCTTCTGGAACAAATGCCAGAAAAATGCTATACCTAGAGCATGCTGATTTTTAACAATAAACACCAAAATATAAAAAAAAATCTACAAAAATCGAAACTTTACACAAAAACAGTAGGCAGAAATGCTTTTTTGTAGATAATTTAGTATATTACAATAGCTTTTAAAGTAGCATCTGGCAGCATGAAAAAACAAGGACTAAACCCCACCAAAAGACAACAGGAAAATCAGCAAAACTTCCATGATCAACTAAGTGTGAAATCAGCCTAAAACTTTATTTTCTTAAGGTCTAGATTTAGTTTCCTTAGACATTGGTAAAATAAGTAGTTTCTACCAACAAATGCATATGTTTATGCGTCACTATATCAAGGAAGACAAAATATAATATGACAGAGGGAAAAATTTTGAAAACATTAAAATGAGTCCATTTGATTTATCATGTTTATTTTCATCATATAAATACAGATAAATCATCAAAATTGCTACTTTTTCTGAATTGTTTCATGCAAAATTCATAATACAATAAGAAATCTTAAAGTAAAAAAATAACATTCACACAGACTTATTTTGTCTGTGAATATAAGTACCAACAATACATCTGCAATCAATGTGGACACGAAAAAAAAAACCTGTTTATTCTTTAAATAAAATTAATTAAGTTGATGCATCTTCCATGGATCAAAGTACGCTAATTTTCTGCTATATTGTTGTGCTGTAATTTTCTGTCATTGTACTTGGTTAAATAGGGCACAACAGTGTATTTCCAGGCAGCAAATGCATTTTTCACGAATAAATTGGTTCCCTGAGGAAATATACTTTTTTTTTATGCATAGGTATGAAAATCCCTAATGGGGCTCCCATGTCTCTAATTGTTCTGGCCCCAGGATCCTTTCTAAAAAGCAAGGACTACCACACTATGGAACAGTGGATTTCAACTCTACAGCTAAAATGTTCTTTTGTGTAAATGGGCTGTTTTTAACTTGTTCCAGTAGAAATTGAATTACAATTTGCAGTTTGCAGCACCAATTATGCCTAAAGGTCTGCAAAAGATTATTTGGCTTAACCCACAGTTAGTTTGTTAGAATTTTTCAAAATGTGCTGCTAAAAATACACAAATGAAAATATAAGGCTACATTGAAGTCTCTAGGGAGTGTACTATATTTTAAGTAGCTGAAGGAACGGTAAATAAAAGAAGAAAATAAGAGCAAAGCATAAAAGCAAATAAAATAGAGATCACAAGAGGATAAAAGAGTCTCTGTACAAATAGAAAAGTTCTAAGTAAACAAAAGACAAAAACACTTCAAAATTGGAGTAAAATACTATAAAAGATTAACTACACAGACAAAAGAATATGTGAGTATAAACATCTAATTTAAACCAATGAGTATTTATACAGAGTTTCCCATTTACTGAACTGGGTGAAAGGTTCATTTTGGGCAGTAATAACCAAATATCCAGAAGACAGGATTCAACTTCCACTGCCACCACCCATTTGAAGAATGGGAATTCCATGACCAATGTATAGTGAGTCAATGAGGGCAGTGGACACCCCATAGAGGAAATGACCAGATTGAGAGATTGAGCCTAGTTCTCCAGAAAGGATTTGTTTCTGTAAACGTCTAAAGTGGGAAAACACCTTTGAATTCCTCCTAAAGATACAATATGCCATATTGGGTTCATATTCAGGACTGTTGAGATGTTTAAAGACCTTTGCTCAACATATCCCAAGATTTGTGGTTTACAAGCAAAAACACTTGATTTCTCAATACTGTATCATGGTGGTCACCCTAGTGTCTTATAGACCACATTGTCATGTTAGAAAAGAAAAGAGTCAACTACGAATCAAATTAGAAGTCCCAATCTGAAATGTTATTGGATGCTGTAGCAATAACATTTTTTATTTGACAAAAGCTACCCAGGTCAGTATTTATCAATCACCAAACATTTCAATTAAGGTTGTCCGATTATGCAAAAAGTTTTCTAGTGATCAAGCATCATTCATCACGTCAGAGTATTCTTTATTGTTATAAACTCCATCAATATCAACCTGGTGTAAAACATGACTTATAGGATGTGTTATTGCTATAGTACTGTAATTAATAAGTTAAGGAATATTCCAGATCTTGGATTTATAAAAATATGTTATTCTGTACTGTATATTGATCCAAAGGACTGAAATAAATTTCAACAAAGTGTTGTGAAATGCAGCTCATACAGCAAGAAATGGCAATGAAAACATACAGAGAGGAGGATCAGAAGGGCAGTTGAAGAGGAATTGGAAGGATACAGGGTAAGACAAAGAAATGAAAAAGTCATTTGGGGAGAGTTATCAAACTGGTGTAAAGTTGAACTGGCTTAGTTGCCCATAGCAACTAATCAGATTCCACAATTTTCCAAAGAAGCTGTGCAAAATGAAAGGTGGAATCTGATTGGTTGCTATAGACCACTAAGCCAGTTCTACTACACCAGTTTGAATTGATAAATCTCGTCCATTATTTTGATATGGATTTAGGTAGGCATAAATATTTTTAAAAAAGCACACAAACATTCACCTATGCAGATAAATAAATTTTATGCTCACAATGATGGACTTCCACAGTCACTCTAATAGTGAAGAATAATTGTATGCACAAACTGCTGTCTACTGTACTGGTACACAATTCAGTTAATAAAATTATAGATTACTTTAACCTAGATCAAAAACATGACCTGACCTAAGCCACTAGATACCTTTCAGTGTAATTTCTTTGTGCTGTCAAATACATTATTGCTACAGGATGTTCAGTCAACAATAGTATTGAGTGCATCAAAGTCCACAGTCAGGAAAAATATGATTTGCCGTGAAGCCGAATTTCCTCGTGCCTTGTGCTTCAGATAGGGAATCGATTTACCCTGAATGGCAGTAAGAAACAAAAAAAATCATACATACCTTTTCAAACAAATGGATGAGGTAAGTCTGATTACTGTCAGATGCCACGATCAGTATAAACGCAGCATCTGAGGGTTACATTGACGGGGAGCAGCGAAAAAACATACCGGTACTTATTGAGATGCCACCCTATAAAGGTAATTGTAGTTATAGGACTGATCATGTAATTGAATGTCCAAATAAGTGGCATAATGGGTCCAATGATAAATAGCCACCACCAGCAATGGCAGATCTACTTATCTGCTGCAGCAGGTGATGAGATCCATACCTGATTCATTTTGAAAAAAAGTTATATTTTATACTCTGGCAGAGAATAAATTTGGGTGTGATCATGCCTCCTGCTGCTCTGAAAACCCTCTCTGAGATGACACTGGAGGCTGGACAAGACAGTACAGCGAGAGCAAACGTGGCCAGTTGTGGCCACTGTTCCAATCTGCCTTCCCAGAAGATCATAGGGTCAAGGAAAAGGTCCATCAGGTCAAGGAACAGGATATGTGCCAGAGAAAGGGCACAGTCCAGTAAGGACTGAACCTAGTTGTTCAGGCTGTGCATGTCTGCTTTCTGATGTGCATCAGATGAGGTGGCAGTGGAAAAAAAAACTCTTCCATCAAGTACCAAACTGAACTGACTGCTGTGACTTCTGCCACTTGTGATAGAGACAGAAAGTGATAATTCAATTTTGTCAAAGGCACAGAAATGTGCCACATTTGCATAAAGATACCGTTTTTTTATGATACCGTTTTTACAGACAGCTGGCCAGAAGTATGAATGCCATAGAGTGAGAAAGAATAACATTTGGGTGGAGGAGTGGAAGTGTGCCACATTTGCAGGACAAATGCCATAGAGAAGAATAACATTTTGGTGAAGGTCTGAAACTGCATCACATTAGGAAAATGCTGAGACACATTTTATGGACAGCTGAAGAGCATTTAAAATATAATGCAACACATTTTATGAACAGCTTGCCAAGAATAGTAATGCCTGCTGAAATATACTTGGGTGAAGGTGCAGAACTAGGCCACATTACCAGAATTATGACATAATATTTACAGACAGTTTGCAAGAAATATTAAAAATGCTTGCTGCTTCATAAAATATTGGGAAGGGCACAGAAGTCCGCCACATTAAGAGAATGACAAGGCAATTTTTATGGACAGCCATAATTAGTAATGCATGCTGAATTAAGTTCTGGGGAAGGCATGGAGCTGTGCCAAATTTACCACAACTAACTAATGTGGCAGCAACTGCACCACCAGCAACTTGGCTAGGTCAGAGTTCAGGTTGCACACAATTGATGGGTTTGAATAGTTTTTTTTCATGGCCACACATTCTGTTATTGATGTCTTATGATGGAGTAGAGGACAAGTCTGAGCAGGAGAAGATTAGGTAATGATGACTTGGGGATGTGGCCTCGCTGCCACAGAGAAGGCCAGGAGAAGGAGGACATTCTTGTTCTAAATGCTGTTCAGTTCAATATTCACACAGGATCCAGTTATGCTGCTTCATGTTGTGCAATAGAGCCCTGTTTCCTGTGCTTGTGTTTCAATGCCCATGGTCTATTTTAATCCAACAGATCTTGCACATAGCAATGGTTTTGTATGCCAGCCTTGTGGAGAAAAGGCTCCATACAGGAAACACTTGCACAGAGCTAGCTGCAGCAGAGGTTGGGCGCTTTTTAAATCTGTAAACAGTGCATCAATAGCATCGCCAGTTCCAAGATGACCATAATGGAAACAGATCTAGTCCTGGTAGTTTTTTCTTTGATGTTTTGGCCATACATTGCCTCTGCTCTTGATGGCCACCATAGCCACCACCCTTCTCCTCTGATGTCACCTTCTACTTCACACCCAAAGTGGCTCACCCTTCCCACCACTTTTACCTCCTCCTCATGGCAGTCAAAAAACTGATGCTTCTCATACAAGTCATCAACAGGGAGACTACCTAGAGCATCTTCTATATCACACAGGGTGTTGTTGCCTTTTCTAAAAAAAAAATGGCACCCCACTTGGAGAGTGTTGTGAAGACAGAGATGATGCCACTAAGGAGGCATAATGTCATTTTCCTCAATATCATCCTGCTATTACTGAGAGGATGAGTGAGCCATCCAGTCCACAATGATATTCTTCGACTTCAATAATAATTTAGTGCCTACCTCAACTGAGGGACACCTATGGCCTGCTGCTACTGCTATTACTGGCCAGATGGCTGGTGCTGCAATTGTTGTCTGCACCTCTACCTACATTCTGAATGTCAAATGATGAGGCATGGATCTTTCATTTGCCACTCTTCCGTTTAACAGCCATTTTATCATGAGGCCTATAAATTCAAAGATGTTGCTTTGTGTCACGTACTGGAACAGCACTGTCACGTGACCTTGGTGCGACTGCCAAGAGTTGATCTATTTCACGCACTCAGTCTCTCATATCCCTACACACAGGCCTTAGATTGAACCTAGATCACACCACAGCCATTCATGCACCCCAACATATGACCTTTAAATTAATATGCCAGTTAATTAGGGGCTCATAGAAAACTCCACAGGGCCACACTCGCAAGCAGACTAACAATAGCAATGGCTACACTTATAGCAAATACACGGTAATGCAAACCACACTCATACACTTACAAATGAAGGTTACTGGGCTCATTTAGAGCATAAGGCAAATTAATTAAACATGTGCTTTAATGTACTAATAAGGTACAGTATTTAGTTATAACAATTACAAAAAAATGAGACATACATAAATGTGCACAACTGTTATAAAAATAAAAGGATAAAAACTTAAAGGTTCCTAATACTTACCGAATTGTGTGATAAGAGTCCATTCTGGTTCTGGGGACAGGAGAACGTGGAACAACACAGTGTTGATCGGATCCCCAAATTATGTCAATGAAAGGTTCAAAACCCCTCATTTTTATCCCCCTACAGCAGAGGTTGCAGCTGAGAAGAGTCGCCCTCCCCATCCTTGACCCAGCCACCTGGGAAGACCTTTATTATGGGTTAGTTCTCCACCTCAATCCCTCGGCTGGCAAGCATAAAATATTAATAAACCATGGTTTCCCGTCCACACTAATGGATATTCGGGCTCTAACATGTTTTAATAATCATATTTCATCAGGCCGATTGTTCTAATACCAAAATTGATCGATGTAGGGGTCCTGGAATGAGAAATTCTCATTACACGGGAATGGCATCTGTAGGGGGATTTTTGGATTCCCTACGATGCCCACATTATACAAAATGCAATTATTACAATAATTAATATATGAGTTGTACCAGAGATGAGATATTGCTTATGATATATTTTCTTCATCTTCTGGTACTCCAGTTGAAAAGCACCTAGATGTCTGGTGTGCACCAGTGCCAATACATTTGGCATGTCAGACATTACCATGAGGCTCTAGTGTCCCATCCAGGAGACCTTGCTACCACTACTTTGTTAGCAGGAGGATGCTTAATTTAATCCTGTCAAACGGTGTTTATGTATTCTCCCCTGCAGGTCCAGACTGCATTGCATTGTACCGACAGTATTAAAGAAAGGCATAAAAATATATACATTCACACAACATCGACACAGATTTAATTAAATGTCCCTTCCTTTCTACAAATACAGATTGTTATTGATCATTTACAATTTTAATACAATCTATTAAATTATGAAATGGCATTTTATTTCAGTACAATTCATTCACAGTATCTTCACATACAATGCATAGAATCAAAATGCTATATGAACACAGTTATTGCAGTACAATGCATTCACTAAAACTGCACTGTATATTGATATAATATAATCCGTGAAATTATATTTTATATATATATATATAAGGGTTGTGCAGCCTGTTTCTATTGATGCATTTTTGGTTGGACCGCACGGCTTCAGGAGATCACTAAAGGAAAGTTTCTACTCCAGAACCATTCAGCAAAGTTGGATATGAGAAAGCATTCAAGTCACACGAAGCCTCCCTTTCCCCTTCCACGGAGCTTTTGTGTAAGATCAAAGGTTGCAACAATAGTGAAGCACCTTCACAACAGTTGAGTTAAAAGGGTTTATTATACTCACAGACTCAGTTCGGTAACAAGCAGTGTAAAGCATATAAAACACCCGACCCTTTGTGTGACTTGAATGCTTTCCCATATCCAACTTTGCTGAATGGTTCTGGAGTAGAAAATTTCCTTCAATGATCTCCTCAAGCAGCGCGGTCCAACCAAAAACGCAACTCTTGCATGTGAACTGGATAGGTCATCAATATCTGATCGTTAGGAGCCGACAGGAAGCCCTACTTCCTCTTCATTACACTGACCGTTGTCTTGAAATAACAATGTACAGTAATTGAATAGAACTTGAATGGAATGAGTACTTGTAATTACACTACACCAATGCTACAGGGAAGAAAAGACACACAATGTAAAAAAGAGGGAACAGTACTTGCATGGAGAGCTGCCTTCTCTTCAAACAGCTGATCGCCCCTGGGTGATGGGTGTCAGACCCCTGACAATCAGATATTGATGACCTATCCTGAGGATAGGTTATCAATATATACAAGCTGCACAACCCTTTTATTTCAGTTATTGCAGTACAATGCATTCACTAAAATTGCACAGTATATTGATTTAATACAATGCATTGAATGAAACTCCTATATTGATGCAGTTACTGCAATACAATGCTTTCACTAAAACTGCATGTTAAATTTATGTAAAACAATGCATTGAATGAAGCTGGTATATTGATGCAGTGAAATGCTTAATTATACACAACAGTATATAAATAAAACATGCACAATTATATGCCCCCTTCTAAGAACACACTGGTATTGATGCACTCAAATGCGCCAAAGTGCTTAAATATGAGTGGTAGCAAAATTGAACCCTTTTTTTTTTTTTTTTTTTTTAAAGCAGCAAATGTGCAGCAATTAATGTATAATGTATGCTCCTGCTTCTGGATGTGCTGGCAATAAACCTATAACATGCTTATGAACTGTAGAAACTGAATGGATGGTCATGTACAGAAAAAAAAATTAGGTTGTTGCAGGACTGTGTTGATTGCAGAATTTAAAGTGAAACATGGACTTTCCCTTGTGAGCAGCTACAGGTATATGAAAATACTACACACACAGACAGTGACCAGTCCCTCCCTATGCTTTTTCTGATAAAACCCAGACTTTTCTAGCTATTGATTTAATCTTCCAAATTAAATATGTCTCTGTACAGCCTATATATAGGGATGAGCGAACCCGAACTGTATAGTTCGGGTTCGTACCGAATTTTGGGGTGTCCGTGACACGGACCCGAACCGGACATTTTTGTAAAAGTCCGGGTTCGGGTTCGGTGTTCGTCGCTTTCTTGGCGCTTTTTGAAAGGCTGCAAAGCAGCCAATCAACAAGCGTCATACTACTTGCCCCAAGAGGCCGTCACAGCCATGCCTAATATTGGCATGGCTGTGATTGGCCAGAGCACCATGTGACCCAGCCTCTATTTAAGCTGGAGTCACGTAGCGCCGCAAGTCACTCTGCTCTGATCAGCATAGGGAGAGGTTGCAGCCGCGACGTTAGGGCGAGATTAGGCAGATTAACTCCTCCAAAGGACTTCATTCAGAAATCGATCTGCAGCTGTGGATTATTGAACTGCTGCTATTGAATTGCTCACTGTTTTTAGGCTGCCCAGAGCGTTTTTCAGTCACTTTTTTCTGGGGTGATCGGCGGCCATTTTGTGTCTTGTGGTGTGCCAGCACAAGCTGCCACAAAGTGCATTTAACCCTCAATGGTGTGGTTGTTTTTTGGCTAAATCCTGCATCAGGGTGAAGCTATCACACCAAGTGCATTTAACCAGCAATAGTCTGGTTATTTTTTGGCCATATACTACATCAGGGGCAAGCTGAGCCTGTCACAAAGTGCATTTAACCCTCAATGGTGTGGTTGTTTTTTGGCTAAATCCTACATCAGGGTTTAGCTGTCACACCAAGTGCATTTAACCAGCAATAGTCTGTTTATTTTTTGGCCATATACTACATCAGGGGCAAGCTGTCACCAAGTGCATTTAACCCTCAATAGTGTGGTTGGTCAAGCTGTCACACCAAGTGCATTTAGCCATCAATAGTGTGGTTATTTTTTGGCCATATCCCAGTCTAATTCTGTCAGTAAACGTATACCTGTCACCAAGCGCCTAAATACTAGGCCTCAAATTTATATCCAGCTAAATCTGTCGTTACTGCTGTGGCTGGTCAAGTTATTTAGTGTCCGTCAAAGCACATTTTTTGTTCTGGGTTGAAATACAATTTCCAATTTAGCAATTTCCTAATTTAGTGGTTTCTGCTGTATCAGGCCTACTTTAAATTTATCCCTAAAAGGGTATATTAGATTCAAGGTGCAGATAGGGTCATTCTGAATAACTTCACACACACGCTACTGTGCATTTCCAAGTCTAATTCTGTCAGTAAACCTATACCTGTCACCCAGCGCCTAAATAATAGGCCTCAAATTTATAGTCAGCTAAATCTGTCGTTACTGGTGTGGCTGGTCAAGTTATTTAGTGTCCGTCAAAGCACAGTTTTTGTTCTGGGTTGAAATACAATTCCCAATTTAGCAATTTCCTAATTTAGTGGTTTCTGCTGTATCAGGCCTACTTTAAATTTATCCCTAAAAGGGTATATCAGATTCAAGGTGCACATAGGGTAATTCTAAATAACTTCACACACACGCTACTGTTCATTTCCAAGTCTAATTCTGTCAGTAAACCTATACCTGTCACCCAGCGCCTAAATACTAGGCCTCAAGTTTATATCCAGCTAAATCTGTCGTTACTGGTGTACTGTTCTGGCTGGGCAAGTTATTTAGTGTCCGTCAAAGCACAGTTTTTGTTCTGGGTTGAAATACAATTCACAATTTGGCAATTTCCTAATTTAGTGGTTTCTGCTGTATCAGGCCTACTTTAAATTTATCCCTAAAAGGGTATATCAGATTCAAGGAGCACATAGGGTCATTCTGAATAACTTCACACACACGCTACTGTGCATTTCCAAGTCTAATTCTGTCAGTAAACCTATACCTGTCATCCAGCGCCTAAATAATAGGCCTCAAATTTATATCCAGCTAAATCTGTCGTTACTGGTGTGGCTGGTCAAGTTATTTAGTGTCCGTCAAAGCACAGTTTTTGTTCTGGGTTGAAATACAATTCCCAATTTAGCAATTTCCTAATTTAGTGGTTTCTGCTGTATCAGGCCTACTTTAAATTTATCCCTAAAAGGGTATATCAGATTCAAGGTGCACATAGGGTCATTCTGAATAACTTCACACACACGCTACTGTGCATTTCCAAGTCTAATTCTGTCAGTAAACCTATACCTGTCACCCAGTGCCTAAATAATAGGCCTCAAATTTATATCCAGCTAAATCTGTCGTTACTGGTGTGGCTGGTCAAGTTATTTAGTGTCCGTCAAAGCACAGTTTTTGTTCTGGGTTGAAATACAATTCCCAATTTAGCAATTTCCTAATTTAGTGGTTTCTGCTGTATCAGGCCTACTTTAAATTTATCCCTAAAAGGGTATATCAGATTCAAGGAGCACATAGGGTCATTCTGAATAACTTCACACACACGCTACTGTGCATTTCCAAGTCTAATTCTGTCAGTAAACCTATACCTGTCACCCAGCGCCTGAATAGTAGGCCTCAAATTTATATCCAGCTAAATCTGTCGTTACTGGTGTGGCTGGTCAAGTTATTTAGTGTCCGTCAAAGCAGTTTTTGTTCTGGGTTAAAATACAATTCCCAATTTGGCAATTTTCTAATTTAGTGGTTTCTGCTGTATCAGGCCTACTTTAAATTTATCCCTAAAAGGGTATATCAGATTCAAGGTGCACATAGGGTCATTCTGAATAACTTCTCATACACGCTACTGTGCATTTCCAAGTCTAATTCTGTCAGTAAACCTATACCTGTCACCCAGCGCCTAAATAATAGGCCTCAAGTTTATATCCAGCTAAATCTGTCGTTACTGGTGTGGCTGGTCAAGTTATTTAGTGTCCGTCAAAGCACAGTTTTTGTTCTGGGTTGAAATACAATTCCCAATTTAGCAATTTCCTAATTTAGTGGTTTCTGCTGTATCAGGCCTACATTAAATTTATCCCTAAAAGGGTATATCAGATTCAAGGTGCACATAGGGTCATTCTGAATAACTTCACACACACGCTACTGTGCATTTCCAAGTCTAATTCTGTCAGTAAACCTATACCTGTCACCCAGCGCCTAAATACTAGGCCTCAAATTTATATCCAGCTAAATCTGTCGTTACTGGTGTGGCTGGTCAAGTTATTTAGTGTCCGTCAAAGCACAGTTTTTGTTCTGGGTTGAAATACAATTCCCAATTTAGCAATTTCCTAATTCAGTGGTTTATGATGTATCAGGCCTACTTTAAATTTATCCCTAAAAGGGTATATCAGATTCAAGTTGCACATAGGGTCATTCTGAATAACTTCACACACACGCTACTGTGCATTTCCAAGTCTAATTCTGTCAGTAAACCTATACCTGTCACCCAGCGCCTAAATAATAGGCCTCAATTTTATAGTCAGCTAAATCTGTGGTTACTGCTGTGCCTGTATTAGTGTAATACGGTACCTAAATAGATAGCCAGATAGTGTTAGTTGTCTTTAAAAAATATGATATGTTGGCTAATTCTCAATTTTACATCAGTATGAGGGTTAGTAAGACCGCATAGTGCACCTGTCTCTGTTTTTGCTATGTTATTTTGACTGCTTATCACATCCACACAATTGCTATCCTGTGTAGGATGTCCATTGTGGTACTTGTGGTCCGCTGCAGGCATCCTCCATTGTATGCATTTTTGCTGGGGATTGCCATTAGCAACGGGCCACAAGTGCAGGATCTGCCCCCCCAGTATAGATGCACCACTGCATATGGGGTTGAGCACTTCCTGCTTTTTAATACCACACCAATTTGTAGTTTGTATTCAGAATTTTTGGAGGTGTAGAAACTCCTAGTCTGAATGTGCCTTTATTTCCATCCACAGGCAGCATTCTGGTGCACATGTGAGGCCCGGGCTATATCAGCCAGTCTTGGGTGGGGCTCAGAGCTCTCTGCCTCCTCCCATTGTATGCATGGTCACATGCTGGAGGTTACTGGGAGATTGCTTTGAGTCGGACCTTGCGCACCTGTAATTCGCCCACTGGCTCCTGGTATTGCCCATACGGCCCAGGTAGGTTTAGCGTTAGGTTCCCGAGCTACTTGAGAAACCTTGGCGTGGTGCTCGGGCTCAGGCATGTCCTCCAAGCAGGATATGTTGGCTAATTCTCAATTTTACATCAGTATGAGGGTTAGTAAGACCGCATAGCGCACCTGTCTCAGTTTTTGCTATGTTATTTTGACTGCTTATCACATCCACACAATTGCTATCCTGTGTAGGATGTCCATTGTGGTACTTGTGGTCCGCTGCAGGCATCCTCCATTGTATGCATTTTTGCTGGGGATTGCCATTAGCAACGGGCCACAAGTGCAGAATCTGCCCCCCCCAGTATAGATGCACCACTGCATATGGGGTTGAGCACTTCCTGCTTTTTAATACCACACCAATTTGTAGTTTGTATTCTGAATTTTTGGAGGTGTAGAAACTCCTAGTCTGAATGTGCCTTTATTTCCATCCACAGGCAGCATTCTGGTGCACATGTGAGGCCCGGGCTATATCAGCCAGTCTTGGGTGGGGCTCAGAGCTCTCTGCCTCCTCCCATTGTATGCATGGTCACATGCTGGAGGTTACTGGGAGATTGCTTTGAGTTGGACCTTGCGCACCTGTAATTCGCCCACTGGCTCCTGGTATTGCCCATACGGCCCAGGTAGGTTTAGCGTTAGGTTCCCGAGCTACTTGAGAAACCTTGGCGTGGTGCTCGGGCTCAGACATGTCCTCCAAGCAGGATATGTTGGCTAATTCTCAATTTTACATCAGTATGAGGGTTAGTAAGACCGCATAGTGCACCTGTCTCTGTTTTTGCTATGTTAGTTGTCTTAAAAAAAAGACCTGAATTTGAATTCAATACATTGGGTCAAATAATATTTTTGTTGTTGTGGTGAACGATAACAATGAGGAAAACATCTAGTAAAGGACGCGGACGTGGACATTTTCGTGGTGGTGTTAGTGGACCCTCTGGTGCTGGGAGAGGACGTGGCCGTTCTGCCACAGCCACACATCCTAGTGTACCAGCTACCTCAGGTCCCAGTAGCCGCCATAATTTACAGCGATATTTGGGGGGGCCCAATGCCGTTCTAAGGATGGTAAGGCCTGAGCAGGTACAGGCATTAGTCAATTGGGTGGCCGACAGTGGATCCAGCACGTTCACATTATCTCCCACCCAGTCTTCTGCAGAAATCGCACAGATGGCGCCTGAAAACCAAGCCCATCAGTCTGTCACATCACCCCCATGCATACCAGGGAAACTGTCTGAGACTCAAGTTATGCAGCAGTCTCTTAAGCTGTTTGAAGACTCCGCTGGCAGGGTTTCCCAAGGGCATCTACCCAGCCCTTCCCCAGCGGTGGAAGACATAGAATGCACTGACGCACAACCACTTATGTTTCCTGATGATGAGGACATGGGAATACCACCTCAGCATGTCTCTGATGATGACGAAACACAGGTGCTAACTGCTGCGTCTTTCTGCAGTGTGCAGACTGAACAGGAGGTCAGGGATCAAGACTGGGTGGAAGACGATGCAGGAGACGATGAGGTCCTAGACCCCACATGGAATGAAGGTCGTGCCACTGACTTTCACAGTTCGGAGGAAGAGGCAGTGGTGAGACCGAGCCAACAGCGTAGCAAAAGGGGGAGCAGTGGGCAAAAGCAGAACACCCGCCGCCAAGAGACTCCGCCTGCTACTGACCGCCGCCATCTGGGACCGAGCACCCCAAAGGCAGCTTCAAGGAGTTCCCTGGCATGGCACTTCTTCAAACAATGTGCTGACGACAAGACCCGAGTGGTTTGCACGCTATGCCATCAGAGCCTGAAGCGAGGCATTAACGTTCTGAACCTTAGCACAACCTGCATGACCAGGCATCGGCATGCAAAGCATGAACTGCAGTGGAGTAAACACCTTAAAAACAAGGAAGTCACTCAGGCTCCCCCTGCTACCTCTTCTGCTGCTGCCGCCTCGGCCTCTTCCTCCGCCTCTGGAGGAACGTTGGCACCTGCCGCCCAGCAAACAGGGGATGTACCACCAACACCACCACCTCCGTCACCAAGCATCTCAACCATGTCACACGGCAGCGTTCAGCTCTCCATCTCACAAACATTTGAGAGAAAGCGTAAATTCCCACCTAGCCACCCTCGATCCCTGGCCCTGAATGCCAGCATTTCTAAACTACTGGCCTATGAAATGCTGTCATTTAGGCTGGTGGACACAGACAGCTTCAAACAGCTCATGTCGCTTGCTGTCCCACAGTATGTTGTTCCTAGCTGGCACTACTTCTCCAAGAGAGCCGTGCCTTCCCTGCACAACCAAGTATCCGATAAAATCAAGTGTGCACTGCGCAACGCCATCTGTGGCAAGGTCCACCTAACCACAGATACGTGGACCAGTAAGCACGGCCAGGGACGCTATATCTCCCTAACTGCCCACTGGGTAAATGTAGTGGCAGGTGGGCCCCAGGCGGAGAGCTGTTTGGCGCACGTCCTTCCGCCACCAAGGATCGCAGGGCAACATTCTTTGCCTCCTGTTGCCACCTCCTCCTTCTCGGCTTCCTCCTCCTCTTCTTCCACCTGCTCATCCAGTCAGCCACACAACTTCACCACCAACTTCAGCACAGCCCGGGGTAAACGTCAGCAGGCCATTCTGAAACTCATATGTTTGGGGGACAGGCCCCACACCGCACAGGAGTTGTGGCGGGGTATAGAACAACAGACCGACGAGTGGTTGCTGCCGGTGAGCCTCAAGCCCGGCCTGGTGGTGTGTGATAATGGGCGAAATCTCGTTGCAGCTCTGGGACTAGCCAATTTGACGCACATCCCTTGCTTGGCGCATGTGCTGAATTTGGTGGTGCAGAAGTTCATTCACAACTACCCCGACATGTCAGAGCTGCTGCATAAAGTGCGGGCCTTCTGTTCGCGCTTCCGGCTTTCACATCCTGCCGTTGCTCGCCTGTCTGCGCTACAGCGTAACTTCGGCCTTCCCGCTCACCGCCTCATATGCGACGTGCCCACCAGGTGGAACTCCACCTTGCACATGCTGGACAGACTGTGCGAGCAGCAGCAGGCCATAGTGGAGTTTCAGCTGCAGCACGCACGGGTCAGTCGCACTACGGAACAGCACCACTTCACCACCAATGACTGGGCCTCCATGCGAGACCTGTGTGCCCTGTTGCGCTGTTTCAAGTACTCCACCAACATGGCCAGTGGCAATGACGCTGTTATCAGCGTTACAATACCACTTCTATGTCTCCTTGAGAAAACACTTAGGGCGATGATGGAAGAGGAGGTGGCCCAGGAGGAGGAGGAAGAGGGGTCATTTTTAGCACTTTCAGGCCAGTCTCTTCGAAGTGACTCAGAGGGAGGTTTTTTGCAACAGCAGAAGCCAGGTACAAATGTGGCCAGCCAGGGCCCACTACTGGAGGACGAGGAGGACGAGGATGAGGAGGAGGTGGAGGAGGATGAGGATGAAGCATGGTCACAGCGGGGTGGCACCCAACGCAGCTCGGGCCCATCACTGGTGCGTGGCTGGGGGGAAAGGCAGGACGATGACGATACGCCTCCCACAGAGGACAGCTTGTCCTTACCCCTGGGCAGCCTGGCACACATGAGCGACTACATGCTGCAGTGCCTGCGCAACGACAGCAGAGTTGCCCACAGTTTAACCTGTGCGGACTACTGGGTTGCCACCCTGCTGGATCCACGCTACAAAGACAATGTGCCCACCTTACTTCCTGCACTGGAGCGTGATAGGAAGATGCGCGAGTACAAGCGCACGTTGGTAGACGCGCTACTGAGAGCATTCCCAAATGTCACAGGGGAACAAGTGGAAGCCCAAGGCCAAGGCAGAGGAGGAGCAAGAGGTCGCCAAGGCAGCTGTGTCACGGCCAGCTCCTCTGAGGGCAGGGTTAGCATGGCAGAGATGTGGAAAAGTTTTGTCAACACGCCACAGCTAACTGCACCACCACCTGATACGCAACGTGTTAGCAGGAGGCAACATTTCACTAACATGGTGGAACAGTACGTGTGCACACCCCTCCACGTACTGACTGATGGTTCGGCCCCATTCAACTTCTGGGTCTACAAATTGTCCACGTGGCCAGAGCTAGCCTTTTATGCCTTGGAGGTGCTGGCCTGCCTGGCGGCCAGCGTTTTGTCTGAACGTGTATTCAGCATGGCAGGAGGCGTCATTACAGACAAACGCAGCCGCCTGTCTACAGATAATGTGGACAAGCTAACGTTCATAAAAATGAACCAGGCATGGATCCGACAGGACCTGTCCATCCCTTGTGCAGATTAGACATTAACTACCTTCCCTTAACCATACATTATTGAACTCCAGGGCACTTCTTCATTCAATCCTCTTTTTATTTTCATTTTACCATTATATTGCGGGGCAACCCAAAGTTGAATGAACATCTCCTCTGTCTGGGTGCCGGGGCCTAAATATATGCCAATGGACTGTTCCAATGTTGGGTGACGTGAAGCATGATTCTCTGCTATGACATGCAGACTAATTCTCTACTGACATGAAGCCAGATTGTCTGTCTGTTATGGGACCTCTCTCCTCTGCCTGGGTGCTGGGCCTAAATATATGCCAATGGACTGTTCCAATGTTGGCTGACGTGAAGCCTGATTCTCTGCTATAACATGCAGACTGATTCTCTGCTGACATGAAGCCAGATTCTCTGTTACGGGACCTCTCTCCTCTGGCTGGGTGCCTGGGCCTAAATATATGACAATGGACTGTTACAGTGGTGGCTGACGTGAAGCCTGATTCTCTGCTATGACATGGGCAGACTTATTCTCTGCTGACATGAAGCCAGATTCTCTGTTACGGGACCTCTCTCCTCTGGCTGGGTGCCTGGGCCTAAATATATGACAATGGACTGTTGCAGTGGTGGCTGACGTGAAGCCTGATTCTCTTCTATGACATGCAGACTGATTCTCTGCTGACATGAAGCCAGATTCTCTGTTACGGGACCTCTCTCCTCTGGCTGGGTGCCTGGGCCTAAATATATGACAATGGACTTTTACAGTGGTGGCTGACGTGAAGCCTGATTCTCTGCTATGACATGCAGACTGATTCTCTGCTGACATGAAGCCAGATTCTCTGTTACAGGACCTCTCTCCTCTGGCTGGGTACCTGTGCCTAAATATATGCCAATGGACTGTTGCAGTGGTGGCTGACGTGAAGCCTGATTCTCTGCTATGACATGCAGACTGATTCTCTGCTGACATGAAGCCAGATTCTCTGTTACGGGACCTCTCTCCTCTGGCTGGGTGCCTGGGCCTAAATATATGACAATGGACTGTTACAGTGGTGGCTGACGTGAAGCCTGATTCTCTGCTATGGGACCTCTCTCCAATTGATATTGGTTAATTTTTATTTATTTTATTTTTATTTGTATTCATTTCCCTATCCACATTTGTTTGCAGGGGATTTACCTACATGTTGCTGCCTTTTGCAGCCTTCTAGCTCTTTCCTGGGCTGTTTTACAGTCTTTTTAGTGCCGAAAAGTTTGGGTCCCCATTGACTTCAATGGGGTTCGGGTTCGGGACGAAGTTCGGATCGGGTTCGGATCCCGAACCCGAACATTTCCGGGAAGTTCGGCCGAACTTCTCGAACCCGAACATCCAGGTGTCCGCTCAACTCTACCTATATACTGTCCTTTTTTTTTTTTTTTTTTACTTCTTTTATTGTTTTTTGTATTTGTAATACAGTATTTATGTAGTACATTTGGGCACAGCACATAAAACAATATAGGCACAAACAGTTATATAATAATGAGAGCAGATCATCATAAATTAGCATAAAGATATGGATTTCGATTAATATTAGATCAGTTTACATAGAGATAGAGCACAACATGCCTAATCAAACAAACAAGGAATATAGTCAAATATGGCACATGTGGCCCTGCTAAAAGGAAAAAAGGGGGGGGGGAATACCAGGTGGGAAGGGATTAAGGACCTACCGTATATAAGAGACATTATTTGCGGAGAAGAGGTCCATATATAGTCAGTGGGTTGACATCAGAGATGTCAATACATGCAAGTAGCAACACTTGGTGAAGTTAGGATAGAAAATGTTTTAGAGGTTAAGGCGTGCAAGAGTGTGAGGATGAGTGAATCATTGTAGTAATTGGGGTGGCAGAATTCGTATTAAGTGCAAACGTGTCTATGTCGAGCCCAAAGGTTCCAGATGGACTTAGAGAGTGGGATTTATTTTCCCAACTAGCTAGTTCCTCTAAGCGGTATAAGGAGTCAACCTTTTCTGTCCATTGTGCGAGTGATGGAAGTGAACGTGGTTTCAATAACGTGGGGATTAAAATTCTAGCAGCGGCAAGAAGCTGTTTCGACACGACGAGTGTGGTTTTGGGAATTCTGTCAGGAAATAGGTGCAATAGTCATATTTCTGGGAGTAGAGGGAGGTTTAGTCCAGCTATTCGGTTGACTTGTGTCAATACAGAGGACCAATATGGTTTTATAAGAGGGCAATTAACAGGTATCGTAGTTGGAATTGTATTTATTTAATAACACTGGTGTGAGGTGCCATCTAGTTAGTATCTTATAACCACTTTCCTGAGCCCCTAGACTGTCCTTACCACATCTAGATTACTTATTTATGTCTGTAATTACTTTTGGTCAGACGCAGCCAAGACACATGCTCTCACTTTTCAAGCTAGCCTCAGAATGGTGTCTCTAGCGTCTGAGACTTAAGGACCTTCCAAAATCGGCCTCCTGATGGGCTCATAGCCTGTCAGCCTCTAAGCGTGTAAGGGCAACCCTCCCAAGGTCATGTGACGCTCTATATTATTCCTTACTGCTGGTTTCCGCCCCAATGTTCACAGTAAAATGGCACTGGCGCCATTTGCATGATTAATCAGAAGTGAATCGCTAAAACTTTGGCAGTAGAATTTATGTCAAATTTTTAATGAATCCGATTTGTTTTGAATTGAATCCCTTATCTTTACTAAGTGCTGTTGAGTGGCATACTACAATAGGTTGTTGGTCCTATGGAGTCTGATTGTTGTTTGTGTTATAAGAGAATATATATAATTTAATTGTTAGTCTATGCTCACATACATGTACGAGATTCAGTAGTTTTTCTTTGGAATAAATATTGCTATATACAACACTAATTTTCTTTCAAATTATGGGCCCCTCAGCACAACCTGATGGACCCCATTATTTTTCAACAGCATCAGTTGGTCTTGCCGATGTCCATTACTTAAAGGATCTGTCACTGCATTGTAAATGAACTCTTGTTATAATGGAAGCTATAGATGATGTTGAGGGAGAGAATTTTATCACCCTTTTGTTCTTTCACAAGATGAGCCACAAGAGATTTCTGTCAGATGACCACTGACAATACGTAACTTCTTGGCAAAATCAAAAAATGTCGGTGAATGGGGAAGTTGAAAAGGATTCAGAAGAGGTAGACATTGAGGATAGACCAACCACTATTGAAGAATTTTTGAATAGAAAAAATATATATATATTAAGAACAGAAAAATAGAGCTTCTTATTTCAATTCAAGTACTGATAGAATAATTGATTAATATGAAACACCCTGATCCTTTTCAAAGAAGGTTTGAAGCGGCTGAAAAACACATTATGATGTTCTGCATAAGCTATAACTACATAAATAATGCTGCTGAAGACCATAGATAAAATCTGACCAGGAGCCATATACAGTACAGTATGTCAATCTGTTAGTAATTTGCACAAATGTGATCTATCAGCACACAAATATGTGTTATTTATTTAATTTTTTATATTTAATATGAAACTAGATGGCACTCAAATATTTTTTCACAGATCAAGTTTCCCTTTTAGAAAAAAAAAGTTCATGCATAGAGATGAAGCATTCTCCATTTTTATTTTTATTTTTTAACGCAGGTTCTGCACTTATACATGTGATATAACCCTTTTGAACCACAGGGACAGTGTCCACGGGGTGCATGTAATATAATCAAGGATGTACTAAAACATGAGACTTTATCATCATGTCTGGACATCCGAATTTGTTTACAAAAATATTTTGGGATATTATATATTGTATTCCATTATTTTATATTGCAATATATCATTTTTTCTCAACTTTTACTAGTATAAAAAGTATTTTTAAATTGTACTAGATCTACACATTTTTCTGCTGCACAGTTTCTGGAAAGAAAATGAGATATTAAGTGTGAGTGAGTCTAGTATAAAAATAATGGCTTCGTTTCAAATAATTTTACTTTTCTATTGTCATTTGTTCTTAGGGAAAGAATGAATGGAATATTCATCTCATGAAGCAAGAACTCTTCATGTCCACCTGATCTTAGTTTCAGAGCACAATCTTTTGTGCTGCCACTCCACATTCTGTGAAAATGTTACCTTATGTTATTGAAGCACTTAACATGTAATTTCTTCCTTCAGATTTTCAAGCATCTAGAAAGGAATTCTATTTTTTTCTGTGTAAGCGCTTTCTTAGGAAAGGTTAATCATTTTCTATATTTGCAGTTTGTTTTATTTAATTGCTTTTAGGCATCACATTTCCTACATTTGTTTTATGCCTCCATCCACTGGTGATAGTTCCCTTATAAAATAAATGGCACAAGTGCAATTATATTACAAGCCTTCTGCATGATTTGTGATACACCAATTAGGTTTTCCTTTTTCAGCAGCCTATAAAATAACTGAGGTTTACAACATTGTTGGACTTGCTGAAACCAGGAGACTGTAAAATGTAAGTGTAACAGACAGCCTTAAATGGATTCCAAATAAGAAAATAAATTAATATAGAACAGTTACAAAAATATACATTATATGTAGATAAGCTTAGACAGTGTAAACTTAGACTAGACAATGTAATGATGTGCCAGATTTATCACAATGACTGATGCTCGATAATAAATTTGGTTCTTCTTTTTGAGAGTCTAGTCTACGTGTATACCAGCCATTAGTTGGCTCGCTTTGCACTGCAATTTTTCCGCAGAGTTATGCCTCATTCACATATCAGTGTTTGATCAGTGATTTTGAGCAAAAACCAGGTGCGGCTCTAAACACAGAACCTTATGGCCTCTTTCACACGACCGTATGGCTTTTTCAGTGTTTTACGGTACGTTTTTCACAGATCCGTTGTTCCGTTTTTTGTTTCCGTTGTGTTTCCATTTTTCTGTTCCGTTTTTCCATATGGCATATACAGTATACAGTAATTGCATATAAATAATTGGACTGGGCATAACATTTAGGGCATAGATGGTTCCGGAAAAACGGAACGGATACGGAAGACATACGGATGCATTTCCGTATGTGTTCCGTTTTTTTTTTTGTGGACTCATTGACTTGAATGGAGCTATGGAACGTGATTTGCAGGCAATAATAGGACATGTTCTATCTTTCAACGGAACGGAAATACGGAAACGAAATGCATATGAACATTCAGTTATAATTTTTTTTTGGAACCATTGAAATGAATGGTTCCATATATAGACCGTATACGGAACAAAAAAAACAGGGGGGGAAAAAACAGTCGTGAGAAAGAGGCCCTTGTCTGTGGAGGCTCCAGTCCTGGTTTTGGCTCACAATCACTGATGGAAATCAATGGCCAAAACACTAACATGTGAATGAGGCTTTATACAACCTTACCTGCTAAGCTACGTACACATAAGAAGTAAGGCAGACACCTAATAAATGTGGGACTTAACGCATGGATTATTATTATATACCATATTTTTCGCCCTATAAGACGCACCAGCCCATAAGACGCACCTAGGTTTTTGAGGAGGAAAATGAGAAAAAATTTTTTTTACCAAAAGGTGTGCTTTCGGTGGGTTTTGAACTAATGGTGGTCTGTGCATGACACTACTATGGGGGATCTGTGGATGGCACTGTTATAGGGGGGATCTGTGGGTGGCACTGTTATGGGTGGATCTGTGGATGGCACTGTTATGGGGGATCTGAGGGAGGCAATGTTATGGGGGGATCTGTGAATGGCACTGTTATGGGGGTGATCTGTGGATGGCACTGTTATGGGGGGTGATCTGTTGTTGGCACTGTTATGGGGGGTGATCTGTGGATGGCACTGTTATGGAGGGGGATCTGTGGATGGCACTGTTATGGGGGGTAAATCTGTGTATGGCACTGCTATATATGTGCCACCCACAGACCCCCCCCACCCCATAACAGTGCCATCCACATATTCCCCACCCTATAATAGTGGCATCCACAGATCACCCCCCATAACAGTGCCATCCACAGATCACCCACCTATAACAGTGCCATCCACAGATCTCCCCTCATAACAGTGCCATCCACAGATCTCCCCCCATAACAGTGTCATCCACATATCCCCCACCCCATAATAGTGCCATCCACATATGCCCTAATATACCTGTGGGAGGGGCCACTGTACTCCGGCCCCACAGCTCACTCACTGCTTTATTGCCTAAACATTTTATAATAATAGCTTTCATTAAAGTTCCGATCCCCAGCCCCATCTGTACTACTTACTAAATGTCCTGTAGCAGGCAGACCAGGGCTGGCAGCCGGCCGTAACTTACTGACATAACGTGCCTGCGCCGCCTACTTTATGAATGAAGTAGGTGGCGCAGGCATGTGACGTCAGTGAGTTACGGCCGGCCGCCTGCCCTGCTCTGCCTGCTACAAGACATTTAGTAAGTAGTACAGATGGGGCTGGGGATCGGAACTTCAATGAAAGCTATTATTATAAAAGGTTTGGGCATTAAGGAAGTGAGTGAGCGGTGGGGCTGGAGTACAGTGAGCGCACCAGCCCCGCCGCATTTGCATGACACCGTCCACTCCTCCCTCCCCCGTCCAGCTGATACATCGCAGACTTTGATGTAAAATAGCAGCATTCGCCCCATAAGACGCAGGGGCATTTTCCCCCCACTTTTGGGGGGGGGAGTGCGTCTTATGGGGCGAAAAATACGATATACCAGCAACATACAACAAAATCTATTATACCTGTAGGCATGAACTGATTCATTGGTGAATTATAGCAAGACAACTTTGTTGCAGACATTTCTGCGAAAGAAAATCAGTTTTATATGTCTATTTCATACATCAGTTTCATTCATATATGTCATACATCTCAGCTCTACCTTAATTGAGAATTCACCTTCACTGCCATATTATAATTGGGATTTGTGTTCTTTCTTTTGGAGTTTCCTTTTTTGGTGCTCATTGAATTACTATTATATTCAGTCAGTATTATATGCACTTTGCACTTTATTATATATGTAAATTTGTGTTCAAATGTAACCTTTACAACAAGTGTGTACTTATATTTAATATTTTTCATTTCAATCATGCATTTGCTTCACAACCCCTGGGGAATGGGATCCTCTTTCTCTAGTGTGACTCACTTTTATCTAATCGTTATTTGTAGAGATTTTTTTCCAATAAAGTATTCATTTTTACCTATGTGTTTGACATTTGCACTTTGTTTCTTGGTAGGGTATGCTAATTGTTTGGTGTTGCCCTTTATATAGTGAATTCATATTGCACTCATTACGTATAAAGTCAACTTAACTCTACAGTGTTGTCTGAACTGCTTGATGTTGGTCTAATTTATTCAGTTATGTATTTATTTTAACTGAGAGGCAATATTTGATATCTACAACTTACATTGTGCTAAAAATGAACTGGTTAATGAACATGAATTGTGTTAATTGTACTTAATAATTATTCTCCCTTTATAGGTCTTATTAGTGTTGATCGAGCACCAAAGTGCTCTGGTGCTCAAGTAGAACACTTTGGGATGTTTGGATGCTCTACAGAGCACCCAGGCAAAATGGAAGTCAATGGGAGAACCCGAGCATTAAACCAGGCACCCCCTGCTCTGAAGAGGGGAGGGTGTCTGGTTCACAGAAAAAGGTCAGAAATTGATGGAAACACCACTGAAATGGTTCGGGAACAGCATGGGGAGGATGTCTGGATGCATCTTGGACTCCCAGGTCACTACTGGGAACGATGTTGTTCGAGTAGTACGCCACTTTTACAGACTGACAATAATACGCACAAAACCAAAGATAAAATCGATTTTAGAGGAAAAATTGCTAGGGAACATTCTTTCCTGTAAATTTACTTGTATATAAAGTCCAAGTTCTGCCAAAAATTACAAGGAAAAGGCACTCCGATGCAGCCTGTATATCACATAAAGGAGGGCCTCCTTCACATTGTGGTACATACAAATTTTCAGTTAGTGGGACTCCTACACAGATAAAGCCTATGCACTAAGTGAAAGGGCTGCTAAAAATTACAAGAAACCGGCACTCTAATATACCCTATATTACACATAAAGGAGGGCATCATACACACCCTTGAAAAAATATGATTGATGACCTGCTGGTGACCCTCAAAAACATTAGGAGCAAGAGCCTGCTGGTAAACCTCTAAAACATTAAGAGCGAGGGCCTGCTGCTGATCTGACCATCTAAAACATTAGGGGTGTGGGCCTGCTGATGATTAGAGTTGAGCGGACACCTGGATGTTCGGGTTCGAGAAGTTCGGCCGAACTTCCCGGAAATGTTCGGGTTCGGGATCCGAACCCGATCCGAACTTCGTCCCGAACCCCATTGAAGTCAATGGGGACCCGAACTTTTCGGCACTAAAAAGGCTGTAAAACAGCCCAGGAAAGGGCTAGAGGGCTGCAATAGGCAGCAACATGTAGGTAAATCCCCTGCAAACAAATGTGGATAGGGAAATGAATTAAAATAAAAATAAAATAAATAAAAATTAACCAATATCAATAGGAGAGAGGTCCCATAGCAGAGAATCTGGCTTCACGTCACCCACCACTGGAACAGTCCATTCTCAGATATTTAGGTATTTAGGCCCAGGCACCCAGGCAGAGGAGAGAGGTCCCGTAACAGAGAATCTGGCTTCATGTCAGCAGAGAATCAGTCTGCATGTCATAGCAGAGAATCAGGCTTCACGTCAGCCACCACTGCAACAGTCCATTGGCATATATTTAGGCCCAGGCACCCAGCCAGAGGAGAGAGGTTCCGTAACAGAGGATCTGGCTTCATGTCTGCAGAGAATCAGTCTGCAGGTCATAGCAGAGAATCAGGCTTCACGTCAGCCACCAGTGCAACAGTCCATTGTCATATATTTAGGCCCAGCACATAGGCAGAGGAGAGAGGTCCCGTAACAGAGAATCTGTCTTCATGTCAGCAGAGAATTAGTCTGCATGTCATAGCAGAGAATCGGGCTTCACGTCAGCCACCACTGCAACAGTCCATTGTCATATATTTAGGCCCAGCACCCAGGCAGAGAAGAGAGGTCCCGTAACAGAGGATCTGGCTTCATGTCAGCAGAGAATCAGTCTGCATGTCATAGCAGAGAATCAGGCTTCACGTCACCCACCAGTGCAACAGTCCATTGTCATATATTTAGACCCAGCACCTAGGCAGAGGAGAGAGGTCCCGTAAAAGAGAATCTGTCTTCATGTCACCAGAGAATTAGTCTGCATGTCATAGCAGAGAATCAGGCTTCACGTCAGCCACCACTGCAACAGTCCATTGGCATATATTTAGGCCCAGCACCCAGGCAGAGGAGAGAGTTCCCGTAACAGAGAATCTGTCTTCATGTCAGCAGAGAATCAGTCTGCATGTCATAGCAGAGAATCAGGCTTCACGTCAGCCACCAGTGCAACAGTCCATTGTCATATATTTAGGCCCAGCACCCAGGCAGAGGAGAGAGGTCCCGTAACAGAGAATCTGGCTTCATGTCAGCAGAGAATCAGTCTGCATGTCATAGCAGAGAATCAGGCTTCACGTCAGCCACCAGTGCAACAGTCCATTGTCATATATTTAGGCCCAGCACCCAGGCAGAGGAGAGAGGTCCCGTAACAGAGAATCTGGCTTCATGTCAGCAGAGAATCAGTCTGCATGTTATAGCAGAGAATCAGGCTTCACGTCAGCCACCAGTGCAACAGTCTATTGTCATATATTTAGGCCCAGCACCCAGGCAGAGGAGAGAGGTCCCGTAACAGAGAATCTGGCTTCATGTCAGCAGAGAATCAGTCTGCATGTCATAGCAGAGAATCAGGCTTCACGTCAGCCACCACTGCAACAGTCCATTGGCATATATTTAGGCCCAGCACCCAGGCAGAGGAGAGAGTTCCCGTAACAGAGAATCTGTCTTCATGTCAGCAGAGAATCAGTCTGCATGTCATAGCAGAGAATCAGGCTTCACGTCAGCCACCAGTGCAACAGTCCATTGTCATATATTTAGGCCCAGCACCCAGGCAGAGGAGAGAGGTCCCGTAACAGAGAATCTGGCTTCATGTCAGCAGAGAATCAGTCTGCATGTCATAGCAGAGAATCAGGCTTCACGTCAGCCACCAGTGCAACAGTCCATTGTCATATATTTAGGCCCAGCACCCAGGCAGAGGAGAGAGGTCCCGTAACAGAGAATCTGGCTTCATGTCAGCAGAGAATCAGTCTGCATGTTATAGCAGAGAATCAGGCTTCACGTCAGCCACCAGTGCAACAGTCCATTGTCATATATTTAGGCCCAGCACCCAGGCAGAGGAGAGAGGTCCCGTAACAGAGAATCTGGCTTCATGTCAGCAGAGAATCAGTCTGCATGTCATAGCAGAGAATCAGGCTTCACGTCACCCAACATAGGAACAGTTCATTGTCATATATTTAGGCCCCGGCACCCAGACAGAGGAGAGGTTCATTCAACTTTGGGTAGCCTCGCAATATAATGGCAAAATGAAAATAAAAATAGGATTGAATGAGGAAGTGCCCTGGAGTACAATAATATATGTTTAAGGGGAGGTAGTTAATGTCTAATCTGCACAAGGGATAGACAGGTCCTGTGGGATCCATGCCTGGTTCATTTTTATGAACGTCAGCTTGTCCACATTGGCTGTAGACAGGCGGCTGCGTTTGTCTGTAATGACGCCCCCTGCCGTGCTGAATACACGTTCAGACAAAACGCTGGCCGCCGGGCAGGCCAGCACCTCCAAGGCATAAAAGGCTAGCTCTGGCCACGTGGACAATTTAGAGACCCAGAAGTTGAATGGGGCCGAACCATCAGTCAGTACGTGGAGGGGTGTGCACACGTACTGTTCCACCATGTTAGTGAAATGTTGCCTCCTGCTAACACGTTGCGTATCAGGTGGTGGTGCAGTTAGCTGTGGCGTGTTGACAAAACTTTTCCACATCTCTGCCATGCTAACCCTGCCCTCAGAGGAGCTGGCCGTGACACAGCTGCCTTGGCGACCTCTTGCTCCTCCTCTGCCTTGGCCTTGGGCTTCCACTTGTTCCCCTGTGACATTTGGGAATGCTCTCAGTAGCGCGTCTACCAACGTGCGCTTGTACTCGCGCATCTTCCTATCACGCTCCAGTGCAGGAAGTAAGGTGGGCACATTGTCTTTGTACCGTGGATCCAGCAGGGTGGCAACCCAGTAGTCCGCACAGGTTAAAATGTGGGCAACTCTGCTGTCGTTGCGCAGGCACTGCAGCATGTAGTCGCTCATGTGTGCCAGGCTGCCCAGGGGTAAGGACAAGCTGTCCTCTGTGGGAGGCGTATCGTCATCGTCCTGCCTTTCCCCCCAGCCACGCACCAGTGATGGGCCCGAGCTGCGTTGGGTGCCACCCCGCTGTGACCATGCTTCATCCTCATCCTCCTCCACCTCCTCCTCATCCTCATCCTCCTCGTCCTCCAGTAGTGGGCCCTGGCTGGCCACATTTGTACCTGGCCTCTGCTGTTGCAAAAAACCTCCCTCTGAGTCACTTCGAAGAGACTGGCCTGAAAGTGCTAAAAATGACCCCTCTTCCTCCTCCTCCTCCTCCTGGGCCACCTCCTCTTCCATCATCGCCCTAAGTGTTTTCTCAAGGAGACATAGAAGTGGTATTGTAACGCTGATAACGGCGTCATCGCCACTGGCCATGTTGGTGGAGTACTCGAAACAGCGCAACAGGGCACACAGGTCTCGCATGGAGGCCCAGTCATTGGTGGTGAAGTGGTGCTGTTCCGCTAGTGCGACTGACCCGTGCGTGCTGCAGCTGAAACTCCACTATGGCCTGCTGCTGCTCGCACAGTCTGTCCAGCATGTGCAAGGTGGAGTTCCACCTGGTGGGCACGTCGCATATGAGGCGGTGAGCGGGAAGGCCGAAGTTACGCTGTAGCGCAGACAGGCGAGCAGCAGGCAGGATGTGAACGCCGGAAGCGCGAACAGACGGCCCGCACTTTATGCAGCAGCTCTGACATGTCGGGGTAGTTGTGAATGAACTTCTGCACCACCAAATTCAGCACATGCGCCAAGCAAGGGATGTGCGTCAAACCGGCTAGTCCCAGAGCTGCAACGAGATTTCGCCCATTATCGCACACCACCAGGCCGGGCTTGAGGCTCACCGGCAGCAACCACTCGTCGGTCTGTTGTTCTATACCCCGCCACAACTCCTGTGCGGTGTGGGGCCTGTCCCCCAAACATATGAGTTTCAGAATGGCCTGCTGACGTTTACCCCGGGCTGTGCTGAAGTTGGTGGTGAAGGTGTGTGGCTGACTGGATGAGCAGGTGGAAGAAGAGGAGGAGGAAGCTGAGTAGGAGGAGGTGGCAACAGGAGGCAAAGAATGTTGCCCTGCGATCCTTGGCGGCGGAAGGACGTGCGCCAAACAGCTCTCCGCCTGGGGCCCAGCTGCCACTACATTTACCCAGTGTGCAGTTAGGGAGATATAGCGTCCCTGGCCATGCTTACTGGTCCACGTATCTGTGGTTAGGTGGACCTTGCCACAGATGGCGTTGCGCAGTGCACACTTGATTTTATCGGATACTTGGTTGTGCAGGGAAGGCACGGATCTCTTGGAGAAGTAGTGCCGGCTGGGAACAACATACTGTGGGACAGCAAGCGACATGAGCTGTTTGAAGCTGTCTGTGTCCACCAGCCTAAATGACAGCATTTCATATTCCAGTAGTTTAGAAATGCTGGCATTCAGGGCCAGGGATCGAGGGTGGCTAGGTGGGAATTTACGCTTTCTCTCAAATGTTTGTGAGATGGAGAGCTGAACGCTGCCGTGTGACATGGTTGAGATGCTTGGTGACGGAGGTGGTGGTGTTGGTGGTTCATCCTCTGTTTGCTGGGCGGCAGGTGCATACGTTCCTCCAGAGGCGGAGGAAGAGGACGAGGCGGCAGCAGCAGAAGAGGGCGAGGCTGCAGCAGCAGAAGAGGTAGCAGGGGGAGCCTGAGTGACTTTCTTGTTTTTAAGGTGTTTACTCTACTGCAGTTCATGCTTTGCATGCAGGTGCCTGGTCATGCAGGTTGTGCTAAGGTTCAGAACGTTAATGCCTCGCTTCAGGCTCTGATGGCACAGCGTGCAAACCACTCGGGTCTTGTCGTCAGCACATTGTTTGAAGAAGTGCCATGCCAGGGAACTCCTTGAAGCTGACTTTGGGGTGCTCGGTCCCAGATGGCGGCGGTCAGTAGCAGGCGGAGTCTCTTGGCGGCGGCTGTTCTGCTTTTGCCCACTGCTCCCTCTTTTGCTACACTGTTGGCTCGGTCTCACCACTGCCTCTTCCTCGGAACTGTGAAAGTCAGTGGCACGGCCTTTATTCCATGTGGGGTCTAGGACCTCATCGTCCCCTGCATCGTCTTCCACCCAGTCTTGATCCCTGACCTCCTGTTCAGTCTGCACACTGCAGAAAGACGCAGCAGTTGGCACCTGTGTTTCGTCATCATCAGAGACGTGCTGAGGTGGTATTCCCATGTCCTCATCATCAGGAAACATAAGTGGTTGTGCGTCAGTGCATTCTATGTCTTTCACCGCTGGGGAAGGGCTAGGTGGATGCCATTGGTAAACCCTGCCAGTGGAGTCTTCAAACAGCATAAGAGACTGCTGCATAACTTGAGGCTCAGACAGTTTCCCTGGTATGCATGGGGGTGATGTGACAGACTGATGGGCTTGGTTTTCAGGCGCCATCTGTGCGCTTTCTGCATAAGACTGGGTGGGAGATAATGTGAACGTGCTGGATCCACTGTCGGCCACCCAATTGACTAATGCCTGTACCTGCTCAGGCCTTACCATCCTTAGAACGGCATTGGGCCCCACCAAATATCGCTGTAAATTATGGCGGCTACTGGGACCTGAGGTAGTTGGTACACTAGGACGTGTGGCTGTGACAGAACGGCCACGTCCTCTCCCAGCACCAGAGGGTCCACTAACACCACCACGACCATGTCCGCGTCCGCGTCCCTTACTAGATGTTTTCCTTATTGTTACTGTTCACCACAATAAGAAAAATATTATTTGGCCCAATGTATTGAATTCAAATTCAGGCCTTTTTTACAGACACCTAACACTATCTGGCTATCTATTTAGGTACCGTATTACACTAATAAAGGCACAGCAGTAACGACAGATTTAGCTGAATAGAAATTTGAGGCCTAGTATTTAGGCGCTGGGTGACAGGTATAGATTTACGGACAAAATTAGACTTGGAATTGCACAATAGCGTGTGTGTGAAGTTATTGATAATAACCCTATCTGCACCGTGAATCTTATATACCCTTTTAGAGATAGATTTAAAGTAGGTTTGATACAGCAGAAACCACTAAATTAGGAAATTTCTAAATTGGGAATTGTATTTCAACCCAGAACAAAAACTGTGCTTTGACGGACACTAAATAACTTGACCAGCTACAGCAATAATGACAGATTTGGATGAATATAAATTTGAGGCCTATTTTTTTGGTGCTGGGTGACAGGTATACGTTTACACACAGAATTAGACTTGGAATTGCACAGTAGCGTGTGTGTGAAGTTATTGAGAATAACCCTATCTGCACCGTGAATCTTTTATACCCTTTTAGGGATAGCTTTAAAGTAGGTCTGATACAGCAGAAACCACTAAATTAGGAAATTGCTAAATTGGGAATTGTATTTCAACCCAGAGCAAAAACTGTGCTTTGACAGACACTAAATAACTTGACCAGCTACAGCAATAATGACAGATTTGGATGAATATAAATTTGAAGCCTATTTTTTAGGCGCTGTGTGACAGGTATACGTTTACACACAGAAATAGACTTGGAATCTCACAGTAGCGTGTGTGTGAAGTTATTGAGAATAACCCTATCTGCACCTTGAATCTTATATACTCTTTTAGGGATAGATTTAAAGTAGATCTGATACAGCGGAAACCACTAAATTAGGAAATTGCAAAATTGGAAATTGTATTTCAACCCAGAACAAAAACTGTGCTTTGACGGACACTAAATAACTTGACCAGCTACAGCAATAATGACAGATTTGGATGAATATAAATTTGAGGCCTATTTTTTAGGCGCTGGGTGACCGGTATACGTTTACACACAGAATTAGACTTGGAATTGCACAGTAGCGTGTGTGTGAAGTTATTGAGAATAACCCTATCTGCACCTTGAATCTTATATACCCTTTTAGAGATAGATTTAAAGTAGGCCTGATACAGCAGAAACCACTAAATTAGGAAATTTCTAAATTGGGAATTGTATTTCAACCCAGAACAAAAACTGTGCTTTGACGGACACTAAATAACTTGACCAGCCACAGCAATAACCACAGATTTAGATTAATGGAAATTTGAGGCCTAGTATTTAGGCGCTGGGTGAAAGGTATACGTTTACAGACAGAATTAGACTTGGAATTGCACAGTAGCGTGTGTGTGAAGTTATTGAGAATAACCCTATCTGCACCTTGAATCTTATATACCCTTTTAGAGATAGATTTAAAGTAGGCCTGATACAGCAGAAACCACTAAATTAGGAAATTGCTAAATTGGGAATTGTATTTCAACCCAGAACAAAAACTGTGCTTTGAAGGACACTAAATAACTTGACCAGCCACAGCAATAACCACAGATTTAGATTAATGGAAATTTGAGGCCTAGTATTTAGGCGCTGGGTGAAAGGTATACGTTTACAGACAGAATTAGACTTGGAAATGCACAGTAGCGTGTGTGTGAAGTTATTGAGAATGACCCTATCTGCACCTTGAATCTTATATACCCTTTTAATGAATAGATTTAAAGTAGCCCTGATACAGCAGAAACCACTAATTTAGGAAATTGCTAAGTTGGGAATTGTATCTAAAAATATATCCTTTGTATCTAAAAATATATCCTTTGCCAGATAGCAGACAATATTACAATTGGCTGGCCACAGCTGAAATACCAGATTTAGGGTACTGCTATTTTGGCAATTGTATTTCACCCCTCAATAAAATAGCAAGCACAGCCAAGCCCCTGATGTAGGATATAGCAAAAAAATAACCACACTATTGATGGTTAAATGCACTTGGTGACAGCTTCAACCTGATGTAGGATATAGCCAAAAAATAACCACACTATTGATGGTTAAATGCACTTGGTGTGACAGCTTGACCCTGATGTAGGATATAGCCAAAAAACAACCACACTATTGAGGGTTAAATGCACTTGGTGACAGGCTCAGCTTGCCCCTGATGTAGTATATGGCCAAAAAATAACCACACTATTGATGGTTAAATGCACTTGGTGTGACAGCTTGACCCTGATGTGGGATATAGCCTAAAAACAACCACACTATTGAGGGTTAAATGCACTTGGTGACAGCTTGACCCTGATGTAGGATATAGCCAAAGAACAACCACACTATTGATGGTTAAATGCACTTGGTGACAGGCTCAGCTTGCCCCTGATGTAGTATATGGCCAAAAAATAACCACACTGTTGATGGTTAAATGCACTTGGTGTGACAGCTTGACCATGATGTAAGATATAGCCAAAAAACAACCACACTATTGGGGGTTAAATGCACTTGGTGACAGACTCAGCTTGCCCCTGATGTAGTATATGGCCAAAAAATAACCACACTATTGATGGTTAAATGCACTTGGTGTGACAGCTTGACCCTGATGTAGGATATAGCCAAAAAACAACCACACTATTGAGGGTTAAATGCACTTGGTGACAGGCTCAGCTTGCCCCTGATGTAGTATATGGCCAAACAATAACCACATTATTGATGGTTAAATGCACTTGGTGTGACAGCTTGACCCTGATGTAGGATATAGCCAAAAAACAACCACATTATTGAGGGTTAAATGCACTTGGTGACAGGCTCAGCTTGCCCCTGATGTAGTATATGGCCAAAAAATAACCACACTATTGATTGTTAAATGCACTTGGTGTGACAGCTTGACCCTGATGTAGGATATAGCCAAAAAATAACCACACTATTGATGGTTAAATGTACTTGGTGGCAGCTTGTGCTGGCACACCACAAGACACAAAATGGCCGCCGATCACCCCAGAAAAAAGTGAATGAAAAACGCTCTGGGCAGCCTAAAAACAGTGAGCAATTGAATAGCAGCAGTTAAATGATTCACAGCTGCAGATCGATCACTGACTTAAGTGTTTTTGCTGATTTAATCACTGCCTAATCTCGCCCTAACGTTGCAGCTGCAACTTCTCCCTACACTGATCAGAGCAGAGTGACGTGCGGCGCTACGTGACTCCAGCTTAAATAGAGGCTGGGTCACATGCTGCACTGGCCAATCACAGCCATGCCAATAGTAGGCATGGCTGTGACGGCCTCTTGGGGCAAGTAGTATGACGCTTGTTGATTGGCTGCTTTGCAGCCTTTCAAAAAGCACCAAGAAAGCGACGGACTTTTACAAAAATGTTCGGGTTCGGGTCCGTGTCACGGACACCCCAAAATTCGGTACGAACCTGAACTATACAGTTCGGGTTCGCTCATCCCTAGTCACGTTAGTATAATTGCGCAAAGAAAGTGCATGTGCAGTGAAGAGAATATCAAAAATTTGTAAAAATAAAAAAAATGTAAATAAAAATTTAAAGTATAAAAACAATTTTGCATATAAAAATATACAAGTGTTCAATCTATTAGATGAATTAATCCTTGTGCTGGTGAATCAATTGTTGTATTCTTGATAGAAGATCAGAAGGTGAATAAATATAAAAAGTATATATCGTTGTGATCTAAATAGTTCAGTGTCTTCTCTTATAGATTTATATTCTCCTTTCCTCTGTGAAGTAATTCTATTCCTCTGTGTTAGTTGATATTGCTGATAGTCATAGATAGCTAGCATTTATATTGCACAGTGTCCCAATAGGTTAGCAGTGATTTAACAGTGAATATATTGTCCTGATGTGTTGGCAGTAATTGGCAAAGTTCTGCTGGATAATGTTGTTGTAATATTTCAATACAGCGGCATTCCCGCTTATTATATGAATAATTGTGGCTTTCAAGTAAAAAAATACCTGATTCTGCTGGATACTATAGTATTTCAAATACAGTGGTATTCATTGAATAGAAACAATTCACAGGCAGCAGGATGTCAGGTCAGCCGTTGCGTCCCACGTGGCCGCCGATAACAACTCCAAACTGCCGTTACCTTTGTAATGTCTTCACGGCTATCCTGCTCGTGTTTGCCCTTGTGTGGTAGGCGGGTTTGTGGATGAAACTTCAGTCTTTTGGCAACCCACGTGTGTAGTCACGATCTTGTGCTAGCCGATTCACAGACAGGTTTTCTTATAGTGGTTGGAAGTGCTTCCAAAAGGCAGGTGAAGTTATGCCAAAATATTCATATATAGAGTGCGGGCAAGAGTACTTCTTTACATTATACGCGTTTCGGAGTCGAGGGCTGACTCCTTCCTCAGCGTATTACTCGGACAACATCGTTCCCAGCAGTGACCTGGGAGTCCAAGATGCATTCAGACATCTTCCTAATGCTGTTCCCAAACAGCATGTTTCCATCAATTTCTGACCTTTTTCTATGAACCAGACACTCTCACCTCTTCAGAGCAGGGGGTGCCTGGTTTAATGCTCGGGTTCTCCCATTGACTTCAATTGTGGTCAGGTGCTTGGTAGAGCACCCGAGCATCCCAAGGTGTTCGAGAACCCGGGCACTTTGGCGCTCGATCAACCCCAGCCTCAATGTATTTCTGGAGTGTAATAATATTATATGTTATAGTTACTAGAGATGGGAGTTATTGATCCAGGGAGTTATTCAGATTGCCTGATATTTTTTAGTTTTTTTTGCCTACCTCTGGATCAACTTGCAGGATAACAGGCTGAACTGGGTGGCCAGATGTCTTTTCTCAGCCTTTTAAACGTCGTCTGTTACTATGTTACAAAGACAAATTGAAAGCTGACCTGTCCACGCATTTTGAAATGAATAATACTCCTGATATGGACCTCCAGATTTTGTGGATGATCTTCTCTATCCAATGCTTCGAGACTATAAATAAATAACTTTGGGTAAGCTTAGAATTCGCTTGCAATCATTATTAGCTTCTCAACATGAATTATTTTTTAAGATATTCAAATTGCAATGTTATGTGCATAACAATAAAGCAGGTGCCTTTTTAGCTAAAAGGCTTAATCCTTTACTGACCAGTGCCGTACAAGTACGGCACTGGTCGGGTTTAAAGATGGTGCCCGCTACTGAGTGGAGCTAGTGCCATAGCTGCAGCTGGCCTGCTGTTTCTTATAGCAGACACCCGCGGCTAATGTCTGCAATGGGCAGTAATAATGATCACAGACATTTAGCCCCTCAGATGCTGTGGCATCAGAGCGGGTGAAAAAATGGAAGCAAGCTTTGGCTCCCCCGTGCGGCGATCGGAAGAGCTGGAGCTTGTGTGTAGCAGCCCCTGTCTTTGTGAATGACAGGATGTTGCTGCAAAGTATTTCTTATGGAGCCCTTACCTGTAATAGGGCTCCATAGGAAACTAGCAATTTTCTCATAGACTCCAATACTAGTGCATTGGGGTCTATGAGAATAACAATCTAATGATTGCTTGTTATAGTTTCCTATAGGAACTATAAAAAGAAACGCAAGAAAAAATATACATACAAGGTATCACTGGATTTGCACTGACCTGTAGAATAAGTAAAAACAAAATCCTGCTTCCCACTACATCATATGCAATATTAAATGGTGGCATTGGAAAGTACAACTTGTCCTGAAAAAAGCATGCCCTTACACAGGTATAGCTATGTGAACACACAAATAAAAAAGTTCTCTGAGAAGGCAGGGAGCTCAAAATAAAAATGCAAAAACAAAAAACCTCCGGGGTAGAAAGGGTTAAACAATAAACAGCTTCATCATGAACTGGCCACTTATTAGACAAAAATGGAAATGAGATATTAGATCCCATGCTTATCGTGGATCAATTTAAACAGCTCTACGAATCTTTCTATAATCTCTGAAAGATGATGCTCAGATTCTGCACCCCACCAAAGAGTCCATAGACTCCTTCCTCAACTCAGTCTACCTGCCAAGGTTATCCAAAGAACAGGCACAAGCCCTGTCCTCACCTATTATGGTTGCAAAATTTCCACAGTGAATCACTCACTATTGTCAAATAAAGCGCCAGGCTCTGATGAGTCTACAAATGCACTACATACTATAAACACTTTTTCTCTATTCTGGCACTAACATTGGTAAATGTCTACAATAAAGTAGCAGGAGAAGGAAAATTCTCCTTTGAGATTTTTATGGCTTAAGCAGTCACTCTCCCTAATCCCAGCAAGAACCTTACTAGCCCAGCACATTTCTACCCTATCTCACTTTTGAATTCTGACTCGAAAATTGATGCAAAGATACTATCAGCACATTTCTTAAACTATATCCCATAACTAATTCATCCTGATCAAGTAGGGTTTGTCATCGTTAGACAGGCAACAGTCGGCACGAGACAGTTTATTGATTTGATTCAGATAGTGGAGAAATCCTGAATGCCTGCTCTGTTCCTGGCTTTGGATGCAGAGAAGGTGTTCGACCATGTATATTGGGGTTCTCTAACAGCTGCCTTAGACAGGTTTGGGTTTCTTGGTTTCATTAAATCCGATATACTCGCCCTATATTCACTGTCATCCTGAGTATATACCTCTGGCTTCTTATCGGATAGTTTTTCCATATCTAATGGAACCAGGAAGGGGTGTCTACTCTATTTTTGCCCTGGTAATGGAGCCCTTTGCAGAAAGTGTTTGGAGCTCCCCCAACATTTTAGGCATTAAGGTTAATGGAAACTCTCACACTTTGGGTCTCTATGCTGGTGACGTCATATTATCACTATTCCAGCCAGAGTCCTCTCTTCCAGAATTTAAGAATGTCTTAAATCTACAGTATTTCATAATGTCTCCTATTACAAGCTTAACTTATTGAAGACTCAAGTTTTTACTGGTCTCCCAGTATACTTTCAGTTGGCAAGATAAAGGCTTCAACTATTTCAGAATAACGTTAACTAAATCCAGTAAGGACCTTTACTTGGCAAATTACCAACCTCTGCTGTTGAAAATATCTACTATGATTGGCTGGTTTTCTCAACCACTCATATATTGGGCATGTAAAGGTGCTATTATTAAAATGATAATACTCCCAATCATTCTGTATGTTTTCCGTATTGTGGTGGTCCCTGTGCCTACATCATATTTTAAAACCCTTCAAAGATTTTTAGCTGGTTTTGTCTGGGTGGGTAGGAAACCCAGAATATGCCTCTCTATGATGACTATGGTGGCTCAAGAACTGGTGTAGGAAGGAGGGGTTTGGGTTCCTGGAGAACTTGGCCGACTTCTCTGTCAGCTACAGGCTATATTGTAGGGATGGGCTGCACCTCAATGGGGAAGGGGCAGCTGTGTTGGGGGAAAGATGGAAAGATGACTAGAAGGTTGGAGGAGTGTTTAAACTAGGGACTGGGGACGGGGGGGTTAATTACATTATAGGATGGGAAGATGCAAATAGAGACCAGGGTCAAGGTAGTGGGACTGGGGGAGGAATGGAAGGAGAGACTAGAGCAGTTCAGAAGGAAAGGTGTAAGGTAAAAAATATACATAAACCTGTTAATTGTATGTATACTAATGCCAGAAGCCTGACTAATAAAACTGGTGAACTGGAATTAGTGATGTGTGAGGAGGACTATGACATAGTGGGAATAACTGATAAATGGCTGGATGATAGCTATGACTGGGCAGCTAACGTACAAGGTTACAGTCTGTTTAGAAAGGATTGTCAAAACCGGAGAGGGGGAGGGGTCTGCCTTTATGCAAAGTTCTGTCTAAGTCTACAGTCCGGGAAGATCTAAGTGAGGGATAGTAATGGCCTTGCAGTTCGCCCGGCGGTCGGTTTGCGGCAAACTCTGCTTGTTCGCGATTCGCCGAAAATGCGAACATATGACAATATTCGCGCCCACCATATTCTTTTACAGTGTGAAGAACTTTGACCCATTACACATCCATCAGGTGGTACAGGACAGCCAATTAAAAAGTTTCAGCACATGGACATACCCCATACCTAATAAATAGACCAGATCTGGCCACCATTTTACATTCAGTCTTTTGTCAGTGTAGGGAAAGGTTGCTGTGTGGAGCAGGGATAGACTTTTAGGGACAAAATTGCTATCAAATAGGTCCACAAAAGTCCTTTTAAGGACTGGTATAGGATGTACTATTGATAGGTGTGCAGTACAGAGGGGTGTAATACACTTATACTTTCTAACATAGAAAGCATATTATAGTGGATTTGTATTGTGCAGCAGTAATGAGCGGTTCTGCAGCGATACTGCAGCTACACAGAGTGACAAATGCAATTAGAAAAAATTATTATAACTGGTGTGATATACCAGTCGCCCCTCAAAAAAAACTGATTGAAGCGGGGTGTTATATACCAATAATATACTTTTGGGTAAGGCAGCATTTGTTTGCAGTTTTGCTGCGTTCCCTCTGCTACACACAGTGACAAACGGTATTAGAAAAAATTATTATAACTGGTGTGCGCATGCGTGTGCGAGAAAATTATATTGCCGATATTTCGCATTGAAAAGAAGTATAAATGGAGATCGGAAAATTCAAATAATACATCTGGTATGTCACTGTCCATGTTGTGGGACAATTTGTGCATTTCTAGTAATTATTTCTTGACTGCAAATATGAGCTGAAGGTTTTTCAGGTTCGCCTGTCATTAAAATTAATGGGACCCACCGCAAACTTGCGGTTCGCAAACATTTAATCGTGTTCGCGGACCATCCTGACAGATGTTCGTCCATCACTAGTGAGGGACATGAACATGTGGAGTCACTGTGGGTAGAAATACATGGAGGCAAAAATAATAATAAATTACTAATAGGAGTTTATTATAAACCACCTAATATACCAAAGTCCACAGAAAATCTACTACTAAACAAGATAGACAAGGCGGCAAATCATAATGAGGTGATTATGGGGGACTTCAACTACCCAGATATAGACTGGGAAACTGAGAGCTGTACATCTCATAAAGGAAACAGGTTCTTGGCAATAACCAAAGACAATTACCTTTCCCAACTGGTTCAGTACCTGACTATAGGGACGGCCATACTGGACTTAGTATTAACCAATAGACCTGACAGAACAACAGCTGTGCAGGTTGGGGGACACCTGGGAAATAGTGACCATAAAGTAATAACCTTCCAATTATACTTCAGATGAGTGTTTTTACAGTTAGGAACAAAAATACCAAACTTCAAAAAAGCAAACTTGAGCCAACTAAGAGAGGCCACAGGCCTAACTAACTGGGACAAAATCCTCAAAAATAAAAATACAGCCACAAAATGGGATGTTTTTAAAAGCATCCTAAAATCTAATTGTGAGAGGTACATACCTTATGGGAATAAAAGTTTAAGGAACAAATAGAAACCAATGTGGATAAATAGAACTCTAAAGAAGGCAATAAATGACAAAAAGAAAGCATTTAAATCACTAAAACAGGAGGGTAGCGAGGAAGCACTGAAAAACTATAAGGAAAAAAACTGAATATGTAAAAAACTAATAAAAGCTGCCAAACTAGAGACCGAGAGATTAATTGCAAAAGAGAGCAAAAGTAACCCTAAAATGTTCTTCAATTATATAAATGGTAAAAAGTATAAATCTGAAGGTGTTGGCCCTTTACAGAGTGATGAAGGGGGAGTTGCAGAGAGCGATGAAGAGAAAGCAAAGCTATTAAAAACCGTATTCACTGAGGAAAATAAGCTGTCACATAAATGCAGAATGTAAAAGTAAATTCCCCATTAAAAGTGCCCTGTCTGACCCAGGAAGAAATAAAACAGCGACTTAAAAAGATTAAAATAGATAAAATCGCCAGGGCCAGATGGCATACACCCCCGTATCCTAAGAGAATTAAGTAATGTCATAGCCAGACCCTTATTTATGATATTTACAGACTCTATATTGACAGGGAGTGTTCCACAGGATTGGCGCATAGCAAATGTGGTGCCAATATTCATAAAGGGTGCAAAAACAGAGCCCAGAATCTATAGGCCGGTAAGTTTAACATCTGTTGTAGGTAAACTGTTTGAAGGTTTTCTAAGAGATGCTATCTTGGAGGATTTCAATGAAAACAAGCAAATAACATCATATTAGCATGGCTTCATGAGCGATCGGTCATGTCAAACTAATTTAATCAGTTTCTAACAGGAGGTAAGTTCTAGACTTGACAGCGGCGAATCAATGGTTGTCGAATATCTGGACTTCTCCAAAGCATTTGATACTGTACCACATAAAAGGTTAGTATATAAAATGAGAATGCTCGGACTGTGAGAAAACGTCTGTAAGTGGGTAAGTAACTGGCTCAATGATAGAAAACAGAGGGTGGTTATTAATCGTACACACTGAGATTGGGTCACTGTCACTAGTCAGATACCTCAGGAATCAGTATTGGACCCTATTATCTTCAATATATGTATTAATGATCTTGTAGAAGGCTTGCACAGTAAAATATATATTTTTGGCAGATGACACTAAACTGTGTAAAGTAATTAACACTGAAAAGGACAGTATACAGTTACAGATGGATCTGGATAGATTAGAGGCTTGGGCAGAGAAGTGGCAGATGAGGTATAACACTGACAAATGTAAGGTTATGCACATGGGAAGGAATAATGCAAGTCACCCGTACATACTAAATGGCAAAACATTTGGTAACACTGACATGGAAAAGGACCTAGGAATTTTAATAAACAGCAATCTAAGCAGTAAAAACCAGTGTCAGGCAGCTGCTGCTAAGGCCTATAAGATAATGGGTTGCATCAAAAAGGGCATAGATGCTTGTGATGAGAACATAGTCCTACCACTTTACAAATCACTAATCAGACCACACATGGAATACTGTGAACAGTTCTGGGCTGGAAAGGGTTCAGAGGAGGGCAACTAAAGTAATAACTGGAATGGGGTAACTACAGTACCCTGAAAGATTATCAACATTAGAGTTATTCGCTTTAGAAAAAAGATGACTGAGGTGAGATCTAATTACTATGTATAACTATATCAGGGGGCAGTACTGAGATCTCTTCCATCATCTATTTATCCCCAGGACTGTGACTGTGACAAGGGGACACCCTCTGCCTCTGGAGTAAAGAAGGTTTGTACACAAAAATAGAAAAGGATTCTTTACGGTAAGAACAGTGAGACTTTGGAACTCTCTCCCTGAGGAGGTGGTGATGGTGAGTACAATAAAGGAATTCAAGAGGGGCCTGGATGTATTTCTGGAGTGTAATAATATTGCAGGCTATAGCTACTAGAGAGGGGTTGTTGATCCAGGGAGTTATTCTGATTTCCTTATTGGAGTGGGGAAAATTGGCTTGTACCTCACAGTTTTTTTTTTTTGCCTTCCTCTAGATCAGCTTGCAGGATAACAGGCCGAACTGGATGGAGAAATGTCTGTTTTTGGCCTTATATACTATGTTACTATGACTAGACCCTGGGCTAATGAGGGATTAAGCATTCTATATGGTACTGGGCGAAATATAACTAGGCAATTGTTCTTACACAAAGGAATGGTGGTTGAACACCAGAGACATCAGATGTGTAACCTTAGAACTGACTGCAACTGGTCACCCCCTCATCTCATAGTTTGATCTGCACCCAAAAAGCCCATAAGGAACTTGCCCCCTCTACTTGGTGTAAAAGCCTCATCTATAGCCTGGAAAAAATTGCTCCCCTATATGACAAGATTGCCAAAGACTCCACTAAGGAATCTTCAATTACATTACCTAAACTTCTGCATTCCAGACATAAAATCAAACAAGTATATGATGTTACATCTCTCCACCGCTTTAGAAATATAGCTTAAAATGTTTCTATTGCTCCAAAGGATTTTTACAAATACTTTAGAATCAGACATGCTTTCGCTATGCCAGCTATGTCCACTTTCAAGTTCCCTACCCAGATTCAAGACTTTCTCTCGTCCACTAAACCCTCCACTAAAGGTATCTCAGTTTTTATGGTGTCTTCAATTCCCCAGATTCAACTGTAAAATCCTCCTTTGCTATAAGATGGGAGGAGGAGTTATGGGTGATACACACTGTGGATATCTGGTAAGTGGCCTTCGCTATAGTGAAACAGGTATCAAAAGGAGACATCCATTGGGAGACAGCATTTAAAATATTTCTTTGCTGGTATCTTATACCGGCACATATTTACAAACTCAACCCTTCATACTCACCATGTTTCTGGAGGAACTATGGTCTCATCGGTACATATAAACATGTGTGGTGGGACTGCCCTTCTGGAAGGCAGTCTTCTTTTTTCTTCGAAACATTAAGGGATGTGATATTCCCATGTCTCCATCCACGGCCCTGTGTTTTGTGGGTCTAGCGGACTTACCTCCCCAAATGCGAACAGTCTGTGGCCAGGAGAGATGGCCTTTCGGTTTGTGCTCGCGATTCGCCGAACATGTGAAAATATGGCGATGACCGCCGGCGCCATATTCTTTTGCATTGCGCCGAACTTTGACCCATGACACACACATCAGGTGGGACAGTAGAGCCAATTGAGACGTTTCAGCACATGGACATATCCCCACCCTGTAACAGAACCCATTTTACATTTTATTTTTTGCCAGTGTAGTTAGAGGTTGCTTTGTGGAGCAGGGACAGACTGTTAGGGACACCAAATGCTAGTTAATAGGGCCACAAAAGTCCTTTTAAGGACTGGTATAGGTGTGCTATCGATAGGTGTAATATACTGAAGGGTGTGATATACTTATAATATACTTTCTAACATAGAAAGTATATTATAGTGCATTTGTATTATGCAGCAGTTGTGTGCGGTTCTGCTGTAATACCGCAGGTATATAGAGGGACAAGAACTATTGGAACAACTATTTGCAACAACTATTTCCCCCCCCCAAAAAAAAAACCTGATTGAGGGGTGCAATATACCTGCTTCCACAAAATACTGATTAAGGGGTTTGATATACCTGCTTTCATAAAATACCGATTGAGGGGTGTGATATACCTGCTTCCACCAAATATTTATTCAGGCCTGCGATATACCTGCTTTCACAAAATATTGATTGAGGGGTGTGATATACCTGCTTCCACAAAATATTAATTAAAGGGTTCTATATACCTGCTTCCACAAAATACAAATTGAGGTGTGCGATATATCTGCTTCCACAAAATACTGATTAAGGGGTTTTTATATACCTGCTTTCAAAAAAACTGATTGAGGGGTTTGATATACCTGCTTCCACTAAATACTGATTGAGGGGTAGAAAATGCTGATTAAAGGGTTTGATATAACTGCTTCCACTAAATGCTGATTGAGGGGTGTGATATACCTGCTTCCACAAAATACTGATTAAGAGGATTGACATACCTGCTTCCTCCAAATAATGAGGCCTGCGATATACCTGCTTCCGCAAAATACTGATTAAGGGATTTGATATACCTGCTTCCACAAAATACAGATTAAGGGGTGCAATGTACCTGCTTCCACCATATATTGACTAAGAGGTTCTATATGCCTGGTTCCACAAAATACTGATTAAGGGGAATGATATACCAGCTTTCACCAAATATTGATTGAGGCCTGCAATACACCTGCTTTCACAAAATACTGATTAAAGGGATTGATATACCCGCTTCTTCCAAATATTGATTGAAGCCTGCGATATACCTGCTTCCGCAAAATACTGATTAAGAGGTTTGATATTCCTGCTAACACAAAATACATATTGAGGGGTTTGATATACCTGCTTCCACCAAATATTGATTAAGGGGTTCTATATACTTGCTTTCACAAAATACTGATTTAGGGGATTGATATGACTGCTTTGACCAAATATTGATTGAATGCCTGTGATATACCTGCTTCCACAAATACTGCTCTTCTCTAGGGACTTTGGCACAGGGTCATTTTGAAAATGACAGGCACAGGAAGAGGCAGGCCGATTCTGCAGGGGTGGTAGGGGTCAGGCAGGTGCACAAGGCCGGAGCCGAAGTGGGAAATTAGAGAAGGTGCGTGTGATTATGTCAAAGGATGCATCAGAGTTGGTTGAATGGCTCACTCAGCCTTCAGCTTCTGCACCCTCCTTATCCTCTGTATCTGCACCCTCCTCACTCTCTGCTGTGTGCACCCCCAAAGACACCACCACCATAGACTCTCCACTTGAGTCAGAGGAATTATTTTCCCATCCATTCCCAGACCATACCTATGCACAGCCATTTCTTGGCATCAGATGAGAAAGAAGAGGTAGCAACGGTGCCACCCTGTACCCAGATCAGCCCAAGGTGGATGGTCTCTGCTGTTGCTGCCGACTTCGAGATCTCTAATGTCAGTGGTGGTGAAGGTGACAATGATGACCTGCTCACAAGAGAGGAAGAGGAGAGAAGTTCAGAGGGAGAGATGGAGCAGCAAATAGGGAGCAGGAGGAGAAGCAGGCAGAACTCTCAGTGCACCGGAGGCAAAAAGCAGACTGCAAATTTATCTGTTGTGAGCCATCCACCATGCACGGTCACATCTTGTGCTCCCAGGACACCGGCACATGGCTTCGCAGTGTGGCCTTTTTTTAACGTGTCAGCTGCTGACAATAGCCTATGCTGTCAACGCATAAGTCACGGTAAGCCCAACACTCACCTAGGGACGACTGCCTTAAGAAGGCATCTGGCCGCCCATCACCTAGTCCAGTGGGAGCAATGCCGTCAGAACCCAAAAAGCCACACTCCCGGCGCTCCACGTTCTGCCTCTTCTCCCATTTTGTCCTCCACTCCACCTTTCAACGTGCCGTCATCACGTTCAACTGGTGGAAGGCAGGCTTCCGTGATCCAAATGTTTGAGCGTAAAAAGTTGATGACGCCAGATAACCATTTTGCTCAACGGCTGACCACAGGCTTGTCGGAACGGCTAGCCCGCCAACTACTGCCACATAAACTGGTTGACTTGGAGGCCTTTAGAAAAGTTGTGGCCATTGGCACACCTCAATGAAAATTCCCGAAAGGAAATATTTCTCCCAGAAGGGCATCTCAGAGCTATATAGCCACATTCAGCGTCAAGTGACTCCTCTTTTACGCTGCTACCACCTCTTCTGTTGCACCTCCCAAGCTCCCCAGAACCTATTTGACATGCCATGTGAGACGTTGCCATGCTGTGCTGCACCAATTGTGCCTGGAAGCCAAGAGCAACACCGGTCCTGCACTGCTTTCAGCTCTGTGGTCACAGGTCGATCAGTGGCTAACCCCGCTCAATCTGACAGTTGGTAAATTGGTGTGCAACAACAGTGCCAATCTGCTGAGTGCACTGAAACAGGGAAAAATGACATACGTGCCAAGCATGGCACACGGCCTGAATTTAGTCGTGCAGCGATTCGTTGCCAAATACCCCGGTGTCCAGGACGTCTTGCGGCAGGCCAGGAAAATCTCTGGCCATTTTAGAAGATCTTACAAGGCTATGGCTCGCCTTACTGACAATCAGCAGCGACACCACCTGCTCGTCAGACATCTGATTTGTGACAGCCCGACGCGCTGGAACTCCACCTTGTATATGCTTGATAGGCTGCTCCAGCAGCAATGTGCAGTTAACGACTAACTACCTGTATGAACTCTGCGGGTTCTGGGTAGCTTGTCTTTTTTTCATTGCGCCAGTGGCTGCTCATGCGCAACGCATGCAGACTTCAGCGGCCATTTGATAATATCACCAAACTGGTCTGTTGCAGCCAGAGCACCATCAGTTACATTGTACCTTACGCCTTCTTTCTGGAGCGTACATTGCATTGTGTCATTGATCAAGCCATCGAGGAGGAGGAGCAGGAAGATGAGGAAGTCGCAAAACTGCATGAATTCCCAGGGGGGCTACTCCATCTTAAACAAGTCAACAGGAGTCTGAAGAGGAGTCAGAGGAGGATGGTGCTGGAGTGAAGGAGGAGCAAGGAGAGCATGCTTTAAACTTTTCTGGGATCCCTGGTGTTGTCCGTGGCTGGGGGGAGTAGACCGAGGACGACATTATCCTGTACAATGAGCAGAAGACAGGCCACTCCAGTTTAGTGGAAATGAGGGTCTTTATGCTGCAGTGTTTGAAGAGGGACCCCCGTATAAAAAGCATGTTCTTTTCTGTCAGATTAATGCCTAATTTTTTTGGCCTGTACTGGCCTACAGTAAAATTGTTATTCAGTGACTGTATAATGTACCTTCAGCCACATAATCACTTGTTCTTTTCTGTCAGGCAAATGCCTAATTTTTGTGGTCTACAGTAAATAGTTATCCAGTAACCGTCTAATATACCTCCATCCACATAATCACTTGTTCTTTTCTGTCATATGAATGCCTAATTTTTAGGGACTGTACGCCACTGGCCTACAGTGAAATTGTTATTCAGTGACTGTATAATGTACCTCCAGCCACATAATCGCTTGTTCTTTTCTGTCAGGTAAATGCCTAATTTTTGGGGCCTGTACTGGCCTACAGTAAATAGTTATCCATTGACCGTCTTATATACCTCCAGCCACATAATCACTTGTTCTTTTCTGTCAGGTGAATGCCTAATTTTTGTGGCCTATACTCCACTGGCCTACGGTAAAATTCTTATTCAGTGAATGCCTAATGTACCTCCAGCCACATAATCACTTGTTCTTTTCTGTCAGGTGAATGCCTATTTTTTTGGGCCGTACTGGCCTATAGTAAAATTGTTATTCAGTGACTGTCTAATATACTTCCAGCCACATAAACACTTATTCTTTTCTGTCAGTTGAATGTCAAATTTTTGGGGCCTGTACTTCTCTGGCCTACAGTAAAATTGTTATTCAGTGACCACCTAATATACCTCCAGCCACATAATCACTTGTTCTTTTCTGTCTGGTGAATTCCTAATTTTTGGGGCCTGTACTGGCCTACAGTAAAATTGTTATCCAGTGACCGCCTATTGTACATCCAGCCACATAATCATCTGTTCTTTTCTGTCAGATGAATGCCTAATTTTTGGGGCAATACAAATTTTCTAGGCTCCAGCAGGGCACATTTTTGAGATTTTCCCTTTTAAGACGCATAAAAATTGCTCCTGATTAAAATACATATTTTTTGTTGGAATTTTTGCAATTGAACCCTCTTTGGTATTTCACTGTCCATGTTGTGGAACTATTTGTACACTTCTAGTAAGTATTTGCTGGCTGCAAACATGACCTGAAGGTTTTTCAGATTAGCCTGCCAATAAAATAAATGGGGCCTACCGCAATCGCATGTTTCGCAAACATTTTGTCCCGGCTGATGTTCGTCTATCACTAGTAGCCCGGTCATCTTGGCAGCCAGGGTAATGATTGCAAGTACCTGGAAGTCCAATTCACGATTGGCAATATGAGATCTTATCTCCACTGTTCAATTAAATTAGACTTGGAGAAGCTCTTCGCTTTAAGGACACATTCATGGGCAAAATTAGTACACAATTGGGACCTTTGGGATAAATTCTTCAATCAGTAAGTCACCTCTGCCTCGTTGTATGTAAAAAAGAATCCTCTTTCCGGGTAGTCTTGCTGACACACGTTAATTTGCCTGATGTTAGCCTAAATTTTGAGATGTGTTTATTATTGTTGTATTATTGAAATAGTTAAATATTTTGATTCCACATGTGATGTCACCACTAGACATCTGAGAAGCTCTGACAGACGTCCTTCAGAACCTCCTCCTTGAGGTTCCTTTTGTTTTGCTTTCATTTTCTCATCTCGTTAGCCTCTCTCAGCTGTCATGTAGTTGCACTGATTGCATCCCTTTAAATCCCTTCCCATACTGCATCACTTTGCGGTTTATAGAACTTCGTGGAGTGTGTGCATGTTGGATGCTACTACTGAGTCTTCTACAGATAAGTTTTGTTCATTCATTTGTGTTTTCCTGTTTGCTGGATCCCAGGTGACCCTGACTCCCTCCGTATCAAGTGTAGGGAGCCGGTGGTCGTGTCCCCTCACTATTATAGGGTGTTCAGGTGTTATACAGTCGAGGAACGAGGATATGCGATCATCTACCATTGAGATTTTTGCATAGGCTGAGCAGTTAGGGAGAGAGCCAGGTCTGTTGCAGGGCTATCCCTTTGGTTCCTTAGTTTTGGATCCAGTCAGTCGGATCTTCATTTTGTGTCTTCTAGTTTTCTGTACACCTTCCGTGACATTATAAACCGCCAAAACCGTCTTAAGCATGAATCCGGTTTCAACCTTGATTGACCGCATGCAGGGTCTTTCACTGGAGGTAGAAGATCTCCGGAAAACTGTCTCTCAGTTTGAGGTGACCGTTTCTGCTTGCGTTCATGGAATTTGTTCTGAGCCTAAAATCTCGCTTCCGGATACGTTCTCCGGGGGTAGTGAGAATTTTGTTCGTTTTAGAGAGGCTTGCAAACTCCATTTTCGCCTACTTCCCCATTCCTCTGGTGATGAGGAGCGGAGGGTGGGGATCATCATCTCGCTGCTCAGGGATAACGCTCAGTCTTGGGCCTTTTCGCTGCCGGTGGGGGCACGGCCCCTCCGTTCAGTGGATGAATTATTTTTAGCCCTGGGTCAGATATATGATGATCCGGATCGTATTGCTCTGGCTGAGTCTAGACTACGTCTTTTATGTCAGGGTAAACAATCCGCAGAGATATACTGCTCAGAATTTCGGAGATGGGCAGCTGATACTGGTTGGAATGATGCTGCACTCCGAAGTCAATTTTGCCATGGTCTTTCAGAGGGATTGAAAGATGCATTTGCCTTTCATGAGAGACCTACCTCCTTGGACTCTGCCATGTCTCGGGCCGTTCGTATTGACAGGCGTCTTAGAGAGAGAGGAGAGATCACTCCTTCCTGTCATACTCAGTCCAAGGACAGTGCGGCGGTCTCATTCAGTGCACAGGGGTCTCAGTCGCTCTCAATCCCTTCTGAGCAGGGGCCCATGCAGCTGGGTTTGCTTGCCTCTGACAATAGAGGATTCAGCTCTCATAGGAAGGTTTGTTTCTGTTGTGGAGGTATAAATCATTTGGCAAATGTTTGTCCCTCTAGGAGATTCAGGCAGTTTTTTGAGAGTAATAAAGAAACAAAAAGAAAAAAATCCTCTAAAAACGTTCCATCTGTTACTATTGGCAAGGTTGATGCGGAAATTGAAGGTTTTCCGTTTGCTTGTAGTTCCCGTTTTGTCCTACCTGCCAGGGTGGCGCTAGAGAGCAAGAACATTTTTTGTGAGATTTTTGTAGATAGTGGAGCAGCTGTCAATCTCATTGATAGTCAATTTGCTATAACTCATGGTTTCCAGGTATGCACTTTGGGAAAGGATATACCTGTTTTTGCTATTGATTCCGTTCCACTTTCTCAGAAATCGTTAAAGGGCATAGTTCACAATATCCGTTTGATTGTGAGTGATACTCATGTTGAGGATGTGTCATGTTTCGTCCTAAGCGGGTTGCCTACTCCTCTAGTGTTGGGGCTACCCTGGCTCACTAAACATAACCCCACCATTGATTGGCAAGCGAGGCAAATAAATGGTTGGAGTGACTTTTGCAGAGAGAATTGCCTCACGACATCTGTTTCTGAGGTTTCTACTAAGACTGTACCATCTTTTCTCTCTGAATTTTCGGATGTGTTTCTGAGAGTGGTGTTCAGGACTTGCCCCCTCACAGGGAGTACGATTGCCCTATTAATCTCACCCCAGGCGCCAAGCTGCCTAAATCTCGTTTATACAATCTCTCCCAACCTGAAAGGGTCGCTATGCGTGCTTATATCTCTGAGAGTCTGAGAAAGGGACACATACGACCCTCGAAGTCACCTGTTGCCGCTGTTTTTTTCTTTGTTAAGAAAAAAGATGGTTCTTTAAGACCATGTCTGGATTTCAGGGAGCTGAACAGTATCACAATTCGTGACCCTTATCCGCTTCCTCTGATCCCGGACCTGTTTAACCAGATTGTTGGGGCTAAAGTTTTTTCCAAGTTGGATCTAAGAGGGGCATACAACCTGGTCAGGGTCAGAGAAGGAGACGAATGGAAGACGGCCTTCAATACCCCTGAGGGCCATTTTGAGAATTTGGTTATGCCTTTTGGTTTGATGAATGCTCCAGCCGTCTTTCAGCATTTTGTGAACAGCATTTTTTATCATTTAATGGGGAAATTTGTATTAGTGTATCTAGATGACATTTTGATTTTTTCTCCTGATTTCAAAACTCATAAGGAACACTTACGTCAGGTCTTGCTCATCCTGCGGGAGAATAAATTGTACGCTAAACTGGAAAAATGTGTGTTTGCGGTTCCAGAAATTCAATTTCTGGGGTTTCTTCTCTCCGCTTCTGGTTTTCGCATGGACCCCGAGAAGGTCCGCGCTGTGCTTGAGTGGGAGCTTCCTGAGAATCAGAAGGCGCTGATGCGTTTTTTGGGTTTTGCCAATTATTACAGGAAGTTTATTTTGAATTATTCCTCTGTTGTTAAACCACTCACTGATATGACTAGAAAGGGGGTAGATTTTTCCTCCTGGTCGGTAGAGGCGCGTAAGGCCTTTTCTAATATCAAGGAGAGTTTTGCTTCCGCTCCCATCTTGGTACAACCTGATATTTCTCTACCCTTCATAGTTGAGGTTGATGCTTCTGAGGTGGGTGTGGGTGCGGTCTTGTCTCAGGGTCCCTCTCCTGCCAAATGGCGACCGTGTGCCTTTTTCTCGAAGAAACTCTCCTCCGCAGAGAGAAATTACGATGTGGGAGATAGGGAGTTGTTGGCCATCAAGTTAGCTTTTGAGGAATGGCGCCATTGGCTAGAGGGAGCCAGACACCCTATTACCGTGTTTACTGACCATAAGAATCTGGCCTACTTGGAGTCAGCCAAGCGTCTGAACCCGAGACAGGCCAGATGGTCTTTGTTCTTTTCAAGGTTTAATTTTGTTGTCACGTTCCGCCCTGGGGTTAAGAATGTGAAGGCGGATGCCCTGTCACGTTGTTTTCCGGGAGGTGGGAATTTTGAAGACCCGGGTCCCATTTTGGCTGAAGGTGTGGTGGTCTCTGCTCTTTATCCTGAATTGGAGGCAGAGGTTCAGGTAGCCCAGTCAGAGGCTCCTGATCTTTGTCCTCCTGGGAGGTTGTTTGTGCCTCTCGCTTTAAGACACAAGATTTTTAAGGAGCACCACGATACTGTCCTTGCTGGGCACCCGGGGGCAAGAGCCACAGTGGATCTCATCGCTCGGAGATTCTGGTGGCCGGCGCTTCGTAAGTCGGTTGAGGGTTTTGTGGCAGCCTGCGAGACCTGCGCTCGTGCCAAAGTCCCTCATTCACGGCCATCAGGTCCTCTCCTTCCGTTACCCATTCCTTCCCGTCCTTGGACACATCTGTCCATGGACTTCATTACGGACCTGCCTCGTTCCTCGGGGAAGACTGTGATTCTGGTGGTGGTGGACCGTTTTAGCAAAATGGTGCATTTCATTCCTTTTCCTGGCTTGCCCAATGCTAAGACGCTGGCGCAGGCATTTATTGATCACATTGTCAAATTGCATGGTATTCCTTCAGACATAGTCTCTGATAGGGGCACACAGTTTGTTTCCAGATTCTGGAAGGCTTTCTGTTCTCGCTTGGGGGTTCGGTTGTCATTCTCTTCTGCTTTCCACCCGCAGTCGAATGGTCAGACAGAGCGCGTCAATCAGAATCTGGAGACATATCTGCGCTGTTTTGTGGCGGAGAATCAGGAGGATTGGTGTTCTTTTTTGTCCCTTGCTGAGTTTGCTTTAAATAACCGTCGTCAGGAGTCCTCTGATAAGTCACCATTTTTTGGTGCATATGGGTTTCATCCGCAGTTTGGGACATTCTCTGGAGAGGGGTCTTCTGGTTTACCTGATGAGGACAGATTCTCCTCGTCTTTGTCATCTATTTGGCAAAAGATTCAGGATAATCTAAAGAGCATGAGTGAGAGATATAAGCGTGTGGCGGATAAGAGACGTGTGCCTGGTCCGGACCTGAATGTTGGTGATCTGGTGTGGTTGTCTACTAAGAATATCAAATTGAAGGTTCCCTCCTGGAAGTTGGGTCCTAAGTTTATTGGGCCTTACAAAATCTTGTCCGTCATCAATCCTGTTGCCTACCGTCTTGATCTTCCTCAGACTTGGAAGATCCATAATGTTTTTCATAAGTCCTTATTAAAACCTTATGTCCAACCCATTGTACCCTCGTCTTTGCCTCCTCCTCCGATTGTGGTTGATGGTAATCTTGAATTTCAGGTCTCTAGGATTGTGGATTCTCGTGTTGTCCGCGGTTCTCTCCAGTACCTCGTTCATTGGGAGGGTTATGGTCCTGAGGAGAGGATGTGGGTCCCAGTGACGGACATTAAGCCACTCGTCTCATCAGGGCTTTCCATAGGTCCCATCCTGAGAAGGTGGGCTCTGAGTGTCCGGAGTCCACTCGTAGAAGGAGGGGTACTGTCACCACCAGACATCTGAGAAGCTCTGACAGACGTCCTTCAGAACCTCCTCCTTGAGGTTCCTTTTGTTTTGCTTTCATTTTCTCATCTCGTTAGCCTCTCTCAGCTGTCATGTAGTTGCACTGATTGCATCCCTTTCAATCCCTTCCCATACTGCATCACTTTCCGGTTTATATTACTTCCTGGAGTGTGTGCATGCTGATGATGCTACTACTGAGTCTTCTACAGATAAGTTTTGTTCATTCATTTGTATTTTCCTGTTTGCTGGATCCCAGGTGACCCTGACTCCCTCCGTATCAAGTGTAGGGAGCCGGTGGTCGTGTCCCCTCACTATTATAGGGTGTTCAGGTGTTATACAGTCGAGGAACGAGGATATGCGATCATCTACCATTGATATTTTTGCATAGGCTGAGCAGTTAGGGAGAGAGCCAGGTCTGTTGCAGGGCTATCCCTTTGGTTCCTTAGTTTTGCATCCAGTCAGTCGGATCTTCATTTTGTGTCTTCTAGTTTTCTGTACACCTTCCGTGACATGTGATCCCTGAGTCTATTGTGAGAAATTCAATGTATGTATTGTGTAAATGAATGCTTCTATGGAATCATTTTTCAATAAACATCTAAGGAAAAAAAAATATGGGTCTATAAGATTTGCCAATCATTGCATTCTGTTTTTATTAACATTTCTTTGTATTTTACACAGCATCCCAACTTTTTCGGAGCTAGTGTTGTACATTAGCAGGAGCTTCTTTAATACTCTTTTTATGCAATATAGTTGTATTGATATTGATATTTCTATATTACAATGTTTAACCTTCTGTATAGTTCTTCCCTACTTTTTCTCCCTAGCTGTACAAATCTCATAGCATGAGGTGATTTCAACTTTGCTTCCAACTTAAACAGATCAATATGACAGATATTTGACTTTTGTCATGCGTTGCACACTTCCCCCAGGGGGTACACAGCACAAACTTTTCCCATGCCCATTACTCCTTCGTAATTGAGATGATCTTTCCGAAAACAGGATATTTTGCTCTATTTCTCCTCCATTTTTTTCTTTAAAAGTTAACAGCCAAACAAAACTCAATATTTATTACCCTGGTTCTGCGGTTTATAGAAACACCCACATATAGTTGTAAACTTATGTAATGGCACACAGCAGGGCGCAGAAGAAAAGAAGCGCCATATGTTTTTTGGAAGGCAGATTTTGCTGGACTGGTTTTCAAATGCCATGTCACATTTGAAGCCCCCCTGATACACCCTTACAGTAGAAACTCCCAAAACATTTGTCTAACATGGTAGATCATGTGCTATTTTTATAGAGCAGGCTGTTATGGATGCAATGATGACAAATATGTCTACTAAATAAAGCATTTTTCAAAAACAGCTTTTTTTTTCATTTTTTGCAGTAAGAGTTGACATTTTTATTAGTACCATTTTTGGGTACATATGATTTTTTGATCATTATTACACTTTATTAGGCAAGGTGACCAAAAAATTGGTTGTTTTGACACAGTTTTTGTTTATTTATTTTTACAGCATTCAACTGAGGGGTTAGGTAATTTGGTATTTTTATAGAGAAGTTTGTTTTAGATGCAGCAGTACCTAAGGCTACTTTCACACTTGTGGCAGGACGGATCCGACAGGCTGTTCACCCTGTCGGATCCATCCTGCGGCTATTTCGCCATGCCGCCGGACCGCCGCTCCGTCCCCATTGACTATAATAGGGACGGGGGCGGAGCTCCGGCGCAGCATGGCGGTGCACGATGAAAGGCCGCCGGACTAAAATTACTGCATGTCAGGCTTTTTAGTCCAGCGGCTTTCAGCCGTGCACCACCGTGCTGCGCCGGAGCTCCGCCCCCGTCCCCATTATAGTCAATGGGGACGGACCGGCGGAGCAGCGGTCCGGCGGCACGGCGAAATAGCCGCAGGACGGATCCGACAGGGTGAACAGCTTGTCGGATCCGTCCTGGCGCAAGTGTGAAAGTAGCCTAATATATCAACTTTTTTATTTATTTTACTTTAAGACAATAATAGCAGTTTTGAAGCAAAAAAATAAATAAATCATATTGTAGTGTCTCCACTTTCGGAGAGTCATAGTTTTTTTTATTTTTTGACCAATTGTAGGGTCTCTTGTTTTGCAAGATGAGGTGACAATTTGATTGGAACTATTTTGGGGGACATATGCCTTTTTGATCGCTTGTTGTTGCAATTTTCGTGATGTAACATGACAAAAAATAGCTTTTTTTGCCACTGTATTTATTTAAATTTTCTTACGGTGTTCAGCTTAGGGGTTAGGTCATGTGATATTTTCATAGAGCTGGTTGTTATGGATGCAGCAATACCTAATATGTAAACTTTTTAAAATTTATTTCACCTTAACACAATAATAGCATTTCTTAAACAAATAAATTATGTTTTAATGTCTCCATGTTCTGAGAGCTATATGTAAATTTTTATATTTTTTTTGCGATTTTTATTTTATTTAGGGGCTCATTTTTTGTGGGATCAGGTGAAGGTATTATTGGTACCATTTTATAGGACATATGCCTTTTTGATCACTGGGTGTTGCACTTTTTGTGCTGTCAGGTGACAAAAGTGGCTTTTTTGACACATTATAATTTTTTTTCATGGTGTTTACCTGACGGGATGGATCATGTGATATATTTATAGAGCCAGTCATTACAGATGCGGTGATACCTAATACAGTAGGTGATTCTTTCCTTTTTTTTCTGTTTTATTATAAAATCAGAGGAAAAGAGCATTTTTTCATTTTTTCTTTGAAACTTTTTTTTCTTTAAAACACTTTTTTTTGCTTTTTTTAACTTTATTTCTGTATCACTCTGGGACTTCAACTTTTGAGGGTCTGATCCCCTCTGCAATGCATTACAATACATCTGAATTGTAATGCATTGCCTGTTAGTGTATTACACTGAGTAATACACTAACAGATTGCCTAGGAGACCCAGCCTGGGTCTGAATCTCTTCGGCCCCCCGTAGAAGGCAGGTCCCAATGCCGTGCAAGGCATTGGGCAGCCTGTGCATGGCATCGGGCTGCCTTGTCACCCATCAGATCCCCGCCACAGCAGCGTGGGTATCCGATGACTCCCTCACCCGCGGCATGCACCTTCTATGCAGCGGTCAGCGATACAGCAGGGGCCTAGCTATCAAGGACTGCTGGCCCCCTGCAATGATAGGGCGAGCACCACTCAGGTGCCCGCCCGATCACCATGCATTACGTAATAGTATGTCAAAATGCGGTAAGTCACTTGCCGCCATGACATACTATTACTTCATATGTCAGGAAGGGGTTAAAATTAGGGATGAGCGAACTCGAACTGTATAGTTCGGGTTCGTACCGAATTTTGGGGTGTCCGTGACACGGACCCGAACCCGGACATTTTCGTAAAAGTCCGGGTTCGGGTTCGGTGTTCGTCGCTTTCTTGGCGCTTTTGTGACGCTTTCTTGGCGCTTTTTGAAAGGCTGCAAAGCAGCCAATCAACAAGCGTCATACTACTTGCCCCAAGAGGCCGTCACAGCCATGCCTACTATTGGCATGGCTGTGATTGGCCAGAGCACCATGTGACCCAGCCTCTATTTAAGCTGGAGTCACATAGCGCCGCCCGTCACTCTGCTCTGATTAGCGTAGGGAGAGGTTGCGGATGCGACAGTAGGGCGAGATTAGGCAGATTAACTCCTCCAAAGGACTTGATTAACTGATCGATCTGCAGCTGTGGATCATTGAGCTGCTGATCCTCAATTGCTCACTGTTTTTAGGCTGCACAGACCGTTTGTCAGTCTCATTTTTCTGGGGTGATCGGCGGCCATTTTGTGTCTTGTGGTGCGCCAGCACAAGCTGCGACCAAGTGCATTTAACCCTCAATGGTGTGGTTGTTTTTTGGCTAAAGCCTACATCAGGGTGAAGCTGTCACACCAAGTGCATTTAACCAGCAATAGTCTGTTTATTTTTTGGCCATATCCCAGTCTAATTCTGTCACTAAATCCATACCGGTCACCCAGCGCCTAAATACTAGGCCTCAAATTTATATCCAGCTAAATCTGTCCCTAGTGCTGTAGCTGGGCGAGTTATTTAGTGTCCGTTCAAGCACATTTCTTGTTCTGGGTTGAAATACAATTCCCAATTTAGCAATTTCATAATTTAGTGGTTCCTGCTATATCAGAGCTATTTGAAATCTATCCCAAAAAGGGTATATAATATTGAAGGTGCACATTGGGTCATTCAGAATAACTTCACACACACCCGCTACTGTGTATTTCCAAGTCTAATTCTGTCACTAAACCCATACCTGTCACCCAGCGCCTAAATACTAGGCCTCAAATTTAAATCCCTCTAAATCTCTCGTTACCGCTGTACTGTTGTTGCTGGGCAAGATATTTAGTGTCCGTCAAAGCACATTTTTTGTTCTGGGTTGAAGTACAATTCCCAATTTAGCAATTTCATAATTTAGTGGTTTCTGCTATATCAGAGCTATTTGAAATCTATCCCTAAAAGGGTATATAATATTGAAGGTGCACATAGGGTCATTCAGAATAACTTCACACACACGCTTCTGTGCATTTCCAAGTCTAATTCTGTCACTAAATCCATACCGGTGACCCAGCGCCTAAATACTAGGCCTCAAATTTAAATCCCTCTAAATCTCTCGTTACCCACCGCTGTACTGTTGTTGCTGGGCAAGATATTTAGTGTCCGTCAAAGCACATTTTTTGTTCTGGGTTGAAGTACAATTCCCAATTTAGCAATTTCATAATTTAGTGGTTTCTGCTATATCAGAGCTATTTGAAATCTATCCCTAAAAGGGTATATAATATTGAAGGTGCACATAGGGTCATTCAGAATAACTTCACACACACGCTTCTGTGCATTTCCAAGTCTAATTCTGTCACTAAATCCATACCGGTGACCCAGCGCCTAAATACTAGGCCTCAAATTTAAATCCCTCTAAATCTCTCGTTACCCACCGCTGTACTGTTGTTGCTGGGCAAGATATTTAGTGTCCGTCAAAGCACATTTTTTGTTCTGGGTTGAAGTACAATTCCCAATTTAGCAATTTCATAATTTAGTGGTTTCTGCTATATCAGAGCTATTTGAAATCTATCCCTAAAAGGGTATATAATATTGAAGGTGCACATAGGGTCATTCAGAATAACTTCACACACACGCTTCTGTGCATTTCCAAGTCTAATTCTGTCACTAAATCCATACCGGTGACCCAGCGCCTAAATACTAGGCCTCAAATTTAAATCCCTCTAAATCTCTCGTTACCCACCGCTGTACTGTTGTTGCTGGGCAAGATATTTAGTGTCCGTCAAAGCACATTTTTTGTTCTGGGTTGAAGTACAATTCCCAATTTAGCAATTTCATAATTTAGTGGTTTCTGCTATATCAGAGCTATTTGAAATCTATCCCTAAAAGGGTATATAATATTGAAGGTGCACATAGGGTCATTCAGAATAACTTCACACACACGCTTCTGTGCATTTCCAAGTCTAATTCTGTCACTAAATCCATACCGGTGACCCAGCGCCTAAATACTAGGCCTCAAATTTAAATCCCTCTAAATCTCTCGTTACCCACCGCTGTACTGTTGTTGCTGGGCAAGATATTTAGTGTCCGTCAAAGCACATTTTTTGTTCTGGGTTGAAGTACAATTCCCAATTTAGCAATTTCATAATTTAGTGGTTTCTGCTATATCAGAGCTATTTGAAATCTATCCCTAAAAGGGTATATAATATTGAAGGTGCACATAGGGTCATTCAGAATAACTTCACACACACGCTTCTGTGCATTTCCAAGTCTAATTCTGTCACTAAATCCATACCGGTGACCCAGCGCCTAAATACTAGGCCTCAAATTTAAATCCCTCTAAATCTCTCGTTACCCACCGCTGTACTGTTGTTGCTGGGCAAGATATTTAGTGTCCGTCAAAGCACATTTTTTGTTCTGGGTTGAAGTACAATTCCCAATTTAGCAATTTCATAATTTAGTGGTTTCTGCTATATCAGAGCTATTTGAAATCTATCCCTAAAAGGGTATATAATATTGAAGGTGCACATAGGGTCATTCAGAATAACTTCACACACACGCTTCTGTGCATTTCCAAGTCTAATTCTGTCACTAAATCCATACCGGTGACCCAGCGCCTAAATACTAGGCCTCAAATTTAAATCCCTCTAAATCTCTCGTTACCCACCGCTGTACTGTTGTTGCTGGGCAAGATATTTAGTGTCCGTCAAAGCACATTTTTTGTTCTGGGTTGAAGTACAATTCCCAATTTAGCAATTTCATAATTTAGTGGTTTCTGCTATATCAGAGCTATTTGAAATCTATCCCTAAAAGGGTATATAATATTGAAGGTGCACATAGGGTCATTCAGAATAACTTCACACACACGCTTCTGTGCATTTCCAAGTCTAATTCTGTCACTAAATCCATACCGGTGACCCAGCGCCTAAATACTAGGCCTCAAATTTAAATCCCTCTAAATCTCTCGTTACCCACCGCTGTACTGTTGTTGCTGGGCAAGATATTTAGTGTCCGTCAAAGCACATTTTTTGTTCTGGGTTGAAGTACAATTCCCAATTTAGCAATTTCATAATTTAGTGGTTTCTGCTATATCAGAGCTATTTGAAATCTATCCCTAAAAGGGTATATAATATTGAAGGTGCACATAGGGTCATTCAGAATAACTTCACACACACGCTTCTGTGCATTTCCAAGTCTAATTCTGTCACTAAATCCATACCGGTGACCCAGCGCCTAAATACTAGGCCTCAAATTTAAATCCCTCTAAATCTCTCGTTACCCACCGCTGTACTGTTGTTGCTGGGCAAGATATTTAGTGTCCGTCAAAGCACATTTTTTGTTCTGGGTTGAAGTACAATTCCCAATTTAGCAATTTCATAATTTAGTGGTTTCTGCTATATCAGAGCTATTTGAAATCTATCCCTAAAAGGGTATATAATATTGAAGGTGCACATAGGGTCATTCAGAATAACTTCACACACACGCTTCTGTGCATTTCCAAGTCTAATTCTGTCACTAAATCCATACCGGTGACCCAGCGCCTAAATACTAGGCCTCAAATTTAAATCCCTCTAAATCTCTCGTTACCCACCGCTGTACTGTTGTTGCTGGGCAAGATATTTAGTGTCCGTCAAAGCACATTTTTTGTTCTGGGTTGAAGTACAATTCCCAATTTAGCAATTTCATAATTTAGTGGTTTCTGCTATATCAGAGCTATTTGAAATCTATCCCTAAAAGGGTATATAATATTGAAGGTGCACATAGGGTCATTCAGAATAACTTCACACACACGCTTCTGTGCATTTCCAAGTCTAATTCTGTCACTAAATCCATACCGGTCACCCAGCGCCTAAATACTAGGCCTCAAATTTATATCCCGCTGAATTTGAATACAATACATTGGGCCAAATAATATATTTGTTGTTGTGGTGAACCATAACAATGAGAAAAACATCTAGTAAGGGACGCGGACGTGGACATGGTCGTGGTGGTGTTAGTGGACCCTCTGGTGCTGGGAGAGGACGTGGCCGTTCTGCCACATCCACACGTCCTAGTGTACCAACTACCTCAGGTCCCAGTAGCCGCCAGAATTTACAGCGATATATGGTGGGGCCCAATGCCGTTCTAAGGATGGTAAGGCCTGAGCAGGTACAGGCATTAGTCAATTGGGTGGCCGACAGTGGATCCAGCACGTTCACATTATCTCCCACCCAGTCTTCTGCAGAAAGCGCACAGATGGCGCCTGAAAACCAACCCCATCAGTCTGTCACATCACCCCCATGCATACCAGGGAAACTGTCTCAGCCTCAAGTTATGCAGCAGTCTCTTATGCTGTTTGAAGACTCCGCTGGCAGGGTTTCCCAAGGGCATCCACCTAGCCCTTCCCCAGCGGTGAAAGACATAGAATGCACTGACGCACAACCACTTATGTTTCCTGATGATGAGGACATGGGAATACCACCTCAGCATGTCTCTGATGATGACGAAACACAGGTGCCAACTGCTGCGTCTTTCTGCAGTGTGCAGACTGAACAGGAGGTCAGGGATCAAGACTGGGTGGAAGACGATGCAGGGGACGATGAGGTCCTAGACCCCACATGGAATGAAGGTCGTGCCACTGACTTTCACAGTTCGGAGGAAGAGGCAGTGGTGAGACCGAGCCAACAGCGTAGCAAAAGAGGGAGCAGTGGGCAAAAGCAGAACACCCGCCGCCAAGAGACTCCGCCTGCTACTGACCGCCGCCATCTGGGACCGAGCACCCCAAAGGCAGCTTCAAGGAGTTCCCTGGCATGGCACTTCTTCAAACAATGTGCTGACGACAAGACCCGAGTGGTTTGCACGCTGTGCCATCAGAGCCTGAAGCGAGGCATTAACGTTCTGAACCTGAGCACAACCTGCATGACCAGGCACCTGCATGCAAAGCATGAACTGCAGTGGAGTAAACACCTTAAAACCAAGGAAGTCACTCAGGCTCCCCCTGCTACCTCTTCTGCTGCTGCCGCCTCGGCCTATTCTGCTGCTGCCGCCTCGGCCTCTTCCTCCGCCTCTGGAGGAACGTTGGCACCTGCCGCCCAGCAAACAGGGGATGTACCACCAACACCACCACCACCACCTCCGTCACCAAGCGTCTCAACCATGTCACACGCCAGCGTTCAGCTCTCCATCTCACAAACATTTGATAGAAAGCGTAAATTCCCACCTAGCCACCCTCGATCCCTGGCCCTGAATGCCAGCATTTCTAAACTACTGGCCTATGAAATGCTGTCATTTAGGCTGGTGGACACAGACAGCTTCAAACAGCTCATGTCGCTTGCTGTCCCACAGTATGTTGTTCCCAGCCGGCACTACTTCTCCAAGAGAGCCGTGCCTTCCCTGCACAACCAAGTATCCGATAAAATCAAGTGTGCACTGCGCAACGCCATCTGTAGCAAGGTCCACCTAACCACAGATACGTGGACCAGTAAGCACGGCCAGGGACGCTATATCTCCCTAACTGCACACTGGGTAAATGTAGTGGCAGCTGGGCCCCAGGCGGAGAGCTGTTTGGCGCACGTCCTGCCGCCGCCAAGGATCGCAGGGCAACATTCTTTGCCTCCTGTTGCCACCTCCTCCTTCTCGGCTTCCTCCTCCTCTTCTTCCACCTGCTCATCCAGTCAGCCACACACCTTCACCACCAACTTCAGCACAGCCCGGGGTAAACGTCAGCAGGCCATTCTGAAACTCATATGTTTGGGGGACAGGCCCCACACCGCACAGGAGTTGTGGCGGGGTATTGAACAACAGACCGACGAGTGGTTGCTGCCGGTGAGCCTCAAGCCCGGCCTGGTGGTGTGTGATAATGGGCGAAATCTCGTTGCAGCTCTGGGACTAGCCAATTTGACGCACATCCCTTGCTTGGCGCATGTGCTGAATTTGGTGGTGCAGAAGTTCATTCACAACTACCCCGACATGTCAGAGCTGCTGCATAAAGTGCGGGCCGTCTGTTCGCGCTTCCGGCGTTCACATCCTGCCGCTGCTCGCCTGTCTGCGCTACAGCGTAACTTCGGCCTTCCCGCTCACCGCCTCATATGCGACGTGCCCACCAGGTGGAACTCCACCTTGCACATGCTGGACAGACTGTGCGAGCAGCAGCAGGCCATAGTGGAGTTTCAGCTGCAGCACGCACGGGTCAGTCGCACTACAGAACAGCACCACTTCACCACCAATGACTGGGCCTCCATGCGAGACCTGTGTGCCCTGTTGCGCTGTTTCGAGTACTCCACCAACATGGCCAGTGGCGATGACACCGTTATCAGCGTTACAATACCACTTCTATGTCTCCTTGAGAAAACACTTAGGGCGATGATGGAACAGGAGGTGGCCCAGGAGGAGGAGGAGGAGGATGAGGAAGAGGGGTCATTTTTAGCACTTTCAGGCCAGTCTCTTCGAAGTGACTCAGAGGGAGGTTTTTTGCAACAGCAGAGGCCAGGTACAAATGTGGCCAGCCAGGGCCCACTACTGGAGGACGAGGAGGACGAGGATGAGGAGGAGGTGGAGGAGGATGAGGATGAAGCATGGTCACAGCGGGGTGGCACCCAACGCAGCTCGGGTCCATCACTGGTGCGTGGCTGGGGGGAAAGGCAGGACGATGACGATACGCCTCCCACAGAGGACAGCTTGTCCTTACCCCTGGGCAGCCTGGCACACATGAGCGACTACATGCTGCAGTGCCTGCGCAACGACAGCAGAGTTGCCCACATTTTAACCTGTGCGGACTACTGGGTTGCCACCCTGCTGGATCCACGCTACAAAGACAATGTGCCCACCTTACTTCCTGCACTGGAGCGTGATAGGAAGATGCGCGAGTACAAGCGCACGTTGGTAGACGCGCTACTGAGAGCATTCCCAAATGTCACAGGGGAACAAGTGGAAGCCCAAGGCCAAGGCAGAGGAGGAGCAAGAGGTCGCCAAGGCAGCTGTGTCACGGCCAGCTCCTCTGAGGGCAGGGTTAGCATGGCAGAGATGTGGAAAACTTTTGTCAACACGCCACAGCTAACTGCACCACCACCTGATACGCAACGTGTTAGCAGGAGGCAACATTTCACTAACATGGTGGAACAGTACGTGTGCACACCCCTCCACGTACTGACTGATGGTTCGGCCCCATTCAACTTCTGGGTCTCTAAATTGTCCACGTGGCCAGAGCTAGCCTTTTATGCCTTGAAGGTGCTGGCCTGCCCGGCAGCCAGCGTTTTGTCTGAACGTGTATTCAGCACGGCAGGGGGCGTCATTACAGACAAACGCAGCCGCCTGTCTACAGCCAATGTGGACAAGCTGACGTTCATAAAAATGAACCAGGCATGGATCCCACAGGACCTGTCCGTCCCTTGTCCAGATTAGACATTAACTACCTCCCCATAACCATATATTATTGGACTCCAGGGCACTTCCTCATTCAATCCTATTTTTATTTTCATTTTACCATTATATTGCGATGCTACCCAAAGTTGAATGAACCTCTCCTCTGCCTGTGTGCTAGGCCTAAATATATGCCAATGGACTGTTGCAGTGGTGGCTGACATGAAGCCTGATTCTCTGCTATGACATGCAGACTAATTCTCTGCTGACATGAAGCCAGATTGTCTGTTACGGGACCTCTCTCCTCTGCCTGGGTGCTGGGCCTAAATTTATGACAATGGACTGTTGCAGTGGTGGCTGACGTGAAGCCTGATTCTCTGCTATGACATGCAGACTGATTCTCTGCTGACATGAAGCCAGATCCTCTGTTACGGGACCTCTCTCCTCTGCCTGGGTGCTGGGCCTAAATTTATGACAATGGACTGTTGCAGTGGTGGCTGACGTGAAGCCTGATTCTCTGCTATGACATGCAGACTGATTCTCTGCTGACATGAAGCCAGATCCTCTGTTACGGGACCTCTCTCCTCTGCCTGGGTGCTGGGCCTGAATATATGCCAATGGACTGTTGCAGTGGTGGGTGACGTGAAGCCTCATTCTCTGCTATGACATGCAGACTAATTCTCTGCTGACATGAAGCCAGATTGTCTGTTACGGGACCTCTCTCCTCTGCCTGTGTGTGTGCTGGGCCTAAATATATGCCAATGGACTGTTGCAGTGGTGGCTGACGTGAAGCCTCATTCTCTGCTATGACATGCAGACTGATTCTCTGCTGACATGAAGCCAGATCCTCTGTTACGGGACCTCTCTCCTCTGCCTGGGTGCTGGGCCTAAATTTATGACAATGGACTGTTGCAGTGGTGGCTGACGTGAAGCCTGATTCTCTGCTATGACATGCAGACTGATTCTCTGCTGTCATGAAGCCAGATTGTCTGTTACGGGACCTTTCTCCTCTACCTGGGTTCTGGGCCTAAATTTATGAAAATTGACTCTTACAGTGGTGGGTGACGTGAAGCCTGATTCTCTGCTATGATATGAAGACTGATTCTCTGCTGACATGAAGCCAGATTGTCTGTTACGGGACCTTTCTCCTCTGCCTGGGTTCTGGGCCTAAATTTATGAAAATTGACTCTTACAGTGGTGGGTGACGTGAAGCCTGATTCTCTGCTATGATATGAAGACTGATTCTCTGCTGACATGAAGCCAGATTGTCTGTTACGGGACCTTTCTCCTCTGCCTGGGTTCTGGGCCTAAATTTATGAAAATTGACTCTTACAGTGGTGGGTGACGTGAAGCCTGATTCTCTGCTATGATATGAAGACTGATTCTCTGCTGACATGAAGCCAGATTGTCTGTTACGGGACCTTTCTCCTCTGCCTGGGTTCTGGGCCTAAATTTATGAAAATTGACTCTTACAGTGGTGGGTGACGTGAAGCCTGATTCTCTGCTATGATATGAAGACTGATTCTCTGCTGACATGAAGCCAGATTGTCTGTTACGGGACCTTTCTCCTCTGCCTGGGTTCTGGGCCTAAATTTATGAAAATTGACTCTTACAGTGGTGGGTGACGTGAAGCCTGATTCTCTGCTATGATATGAAGACTGATTCTCTGCTGACATGAAGCCAGATTCTCTGTTACGGGACCTCTCTCCTCTGCCTGGGTGCTGGGCCTAAATTTATGACAATGGACTGTTGCAGTGGTGGCTGACGTGAAGCCTGATTCTCTGCTATGACATGCAGACTGATTCTCTGCTGACATGAAGCCAGATTCTCTGTTACGGGACCTCTCTCCTCTGCCTGTGTGTGTGCTGGGCCTAAATATATGCCAATGGACTGTTGCAGTGGTGGCTGACGTGAAGCCTCATTCTCTGCTATGACATGCAGACTAATTCTCTGCTGACATGAAGACAGATTCTCTGTTACGGGACCTCTCTCCTCTGCCTGGGTGCCGGGGCCTAAATATCTGAGAATGGACTGTTCCAGTGGTGGGTGACGGGAAGCCAGATTCTCTGCTATGGAACCTCTCTCCAATTGATTTTGGTTAATTTTTATTTATTTAATTTTTATTTTAATTCATTTCCCTATCCACATTTGTTTGCAGGGGATTTACCTACATGTTGCTGCCTTTTGCAGCCCTCTAGCTCTTTCCTGGGCTGTTTTACAGCCTTTTTAGTGCCGAAAAGTTCGGGTCCCCATTGACTTCAATGGGGTTCGGGTTCGGGACGAAGTTCGGATCGGGTTCGGATCCCGAACCCGAACATTTCCGGGATGTTCGGCCGAACTTCTCGAACCCGAACATCCAGGTGTTCGCTCAACTCTAGTTAAAATAAGTTTCATAACATTAAATGTTACCATAGATCAAGAATATACTTTAAAATACCTAATGTTCCCACACATTTATATTACTTTTTATAAATTTCTCAAAAGTGTCTGCATTTATATATAGGGAAAAGATCAATAGCAACTAATTATAAAAAGTAACATTCCTGCACAGTAGGTTACTTTCAATGTCATCTGCTGCCAAGAGGCAGAATATACTTCTAAGGGCTTTCTACTCTTTGAACCATTCAGTCTCATCAAGACTTTACCTATCACTTTGTTAATCTACATTTCTATATTCAATAGATCTTCAATTTCCTTGAATTTTTTTTCTCAAAACTTTGTTGAATGCTTAATATGTATCACTTATTGGTGTTTTTTTTTTTTTTTTTTGCAGCAACAGCTGAAAGAAAGTAAAATAAAAGAGAGAATGAAATGTTTGTACATATAATATTATTAATTGGTAACATTTATAATAACAGTAAGAAATATAATAATAATAATAATAATGATATACATGCTAAAGGGGCTATCCAGCTTTTTTCAGATTTGAGAGAGCGACCAGACCTGCGGTGGTGATCCTACTTACCTAGTCTCCAGTGCTGGGTTTGACTCAATTGCTCCACTGCCGGCTCTGCAGCTCCCCTCTATCGGCATCAACATATTGTTGATGGAAAACAAGTGACCACTAGGTTATGTTCCGCATGGAAGACAGGTCACTGCTGTGGCCAGTGATTGGCTGCTGCGGTCATGTGCACCCCCTTACCCTCATCAACAGGTGGTTTATGCCTGGAAAGATGGGAGCTGCAGAGCTGGTGGCGAAGCAATGAAGCCAGAAACCCAGCTGTAGGGACCAGGCAAGTATGATCACCACCACAGGAATGTAGTACATCAATGGCCACAGCACTCATCAATTATATAAGGTTTTTGTCAGGTGCACATCCCTTCTAGATCTTTCTCGACCCCAGAACCAATGTTCTTGTAGATACACAATTTTGGAGGCACTCCAACATGTGCAGTGTTCACATGAAAATCTTTATTTATTCAGACGAATAAGTTAGTGCACAGTACATACAGCAGTATTAATGTGCATTAACTTATTCTGCTGAATAAATAAAGAGTTTTGTGTGAATACTGGAGTGTCGTCTGAAATTGTGTAACCACTGCGGAAACCTAATGATATATACTAGATTTGTTAATAATCAGTTGTTAATACTATACGCTATGCAAGTGTGTGAATGTAACTTTAGATTACTGAAAGAAGGTCTTCACATAGCTAGATTTTTTTTTAGAATGGTTTAGAATGGGATTTGTAGGGTGATCATCATTGTTTCCTTCCTCATGCATGGAGGCAACTTGGAAAGACCAGCCTTACTCTTATCAGTGATCAAATGGCCAAGAGAGGAGAGAAGGCGCTCATAGGTGAGGGTAAAACAAATTGATGTCTCTTCCCCCTACCCCGGATGAGTGAAGTTACTCACCTGGTTTGGTTTGCACTGATTGTGGTGCAACCTTAGTGGAGGGAGGTTCGAATGGTGGAGGTTGTCTGGGTTGGTGTTGCCAGTAGGTGTCCGAGACGACCCTGGGGCGGGGGCCAAACCGCCGCTTGGGTAGATATGTGGATATATAAAAAATGGTCTCGTCTGCACTGGATTCGTGCGGTGAGCCGGTAGACTTAAGGCGCAAATCACAAGCCGAGCTTGGATACGAGATGTTTTATTATTTTGAAAAGACGACGCGTTTCGGGGTACTTATCAGTGACAGACATCACCCTAGACCAAAATATTCCTTATGTAGGAAAAAAGAGAAAATTCAGCTTCCAAACGACCAATTGAATGCTTTAATGCAAAAACGTACTAAATTCGGACATGTACAACTGGTCTACGCGTTTCAGATCAATAAATTCAGATCCTTACTCATGACAACATGATAGTGTAAGACACTGGCCTTAAATAAGAGGCAGGTTCAGCTTGCCAGGTGGATACAATCAACACATAGCTCCACCTCAAACACTTAAAAACATATGCTAAACATGAGAAGAGAAAAGGGAAAAAAGCTGCAGAAAATACAGAGAAAATATACCAAGGTCAATAATGTAATATAAATGATCATGTCTGCGATTTAGACCTGTTGGTACACAAGTACCCATAGTAAAAATCCAGTATGATTCTCTATTTAAAAGTACTCTCCTGTGATCACCGCCACGTTTGGGGATTTTTACCTCCTTTTCTTCTCACTAATAGAGCTTTCATTTGGTGATATTTCATTGCTGCTGACATTTTTACTTTTTGTGTTATTAATCAAAATTTACAATTTTTTTTTTTTAAATGACATTTTTCATTTTCAGTTGTAATTTCTTTTTTTTAAAAACAACATCTATATATAAATTTTTCTCTAAATTTATTGTTCTACATGTCTTTGATAAAAAAAAATGTTTGGGTAAAAAAAATGGTTTGGGTAAAAGTTCTAGTTTTTACAAACTATGGTACAAAAATGAGAATTTCTGCTTTTTGAAGCAGCTCAGACTTTCTGAGCACCTGTCATGTTTCCTGAGGTTCTACAATGCCCAGACAGTAGAAAAACCCCACAAATGACCCCATTTCGGAAAGTAGACACCCTAAGGTATTCGCTGATGGGCATAGTGAGTTCATAGATCTTTTTATTTTTTGTCACAAGTTAGCGGAAAATCATGATTTTTTTTTTCCTTACAAAGTCTCATATTCCACTAACGTGACAAAAAATAAAAACTTCCATGAACTTACTATGCCCATCATGAAATACCTTGGGGTGTCTTCTTTCCAAAATGGCGTCACTTGTGTGGTAGTTATACTGCCCTTGCATTTTAGGGGCCCTAATGTGTGGGAAGTAGTTTGAAATCTAAATGTGTAAAAAATGGCCTGTGAAATCCTAAAGGTGCTCTTTGGAATGTGGGCCCCTTTGCCCACCCAGGCTGCAAAAAAGTGTCATACATGTGGTATCGCCGTACTCAGGAGAAGTTGGGCAATGTGTTTTGGGGTGTCATTTTACACATACCCATGCTGGGTGAGATAAATATCTTGGTCAAATGCCAACTTTGTATAAAAAAATTGGGAAAAGTTGTCTTTTGCCGAGATATTTCTCTCACCCAGCATAGGTATATGTAAAATGACATGCCAAAACACATTCCCCAACTTCTCCTGAGTACGGTGATACCACATGTGTGACACTTCTTTGCAGCCTAGGGGCCCACATTCCAAAGAGCACCTTTCTGATTTCACAGGCAATTTTTTACAGATTTTGATTTCAAACTACTTCTCACGCAATAGGGCCCCTAAAATGCCAGGGCAGTATAACTACCCCACAAGTGACCCAATTTTGGAAAGAAGACACCCCAAGTTCTTTCGCGATGCCCTGTGAAATCCGAAAGGTGCTCTTTGGAATGTGGGCCCATTTGCCTACCTAGGCTGCAAAAAAGTGTCACACATGTGGTATCGCCGTACTCAGAAGAAGTAGGGCAATATGTTTTGGGGTGTCTTTTTACATATACCCATGCTGGGTGAGATAAATATCTCGGCAAAAGACAACTTTTCCTATTTATCTCACCCAGCATGGGTATATGTAAAATGGCACCCCAAAACACATTCCCCAACTTCTCCTGAGTACAGCGATACCACATGTGTGACACTTTTTTGCAGCCTAGATGCGCAAAGGGGCCCAAATTCCTTTTAGGAGGGCATTTTTAGACATTTGGATCCCAGACTTCTTCTCACGCTTTAGGGCCCCTAAAATGCCAGGGCAGTATAAATACCCCACATGTGACCCTATTTTGGAATTAAGACACCCCGAGGTATTCAATGAGGGGCATGGCAAGTTCCTAGAATTATTATTTTTTGGCACAAGTTAGCCTAAATTGATTTTTTTTTGTTTTTTCTCACAAAGTCTCCCTTTCCGCTAACTTGGGACAAAAATTTCAAGCTTTCATGGACTCAATATGCCCCTCATTGAATACCTTGGGGTGTCTTCTTTCCAAAATGGGGTAATTTGTGGGGTGTTTGTACTGCCCTGGCATTTGAGGGTCTCCGCAATCATTACATGTATGGCCAGCATTAGGAGTTTCTGCTATTCTCCTTATATTGAGCATACAGGTAATGAGATTTTTTTTTCCGTTCAGCCTCTGGGCTGAAAGAAAAAATGAACGGCACAGATTTATTGATTCACATCGATCAATGTGGATAAATAAATCTCTGCCAAAAAAAAAAAGGAGTGGAAAGGCGTCTGCCAGGACATAGGAGCTCCGCCCAACATCCATACCCACTTAGCTTGTATGCCCTGGCAAACCCGATTTCTCCATTCACATCAATCAATGTGGATGAATAACTCATTCCCGGGATTTTTTATTTATTTTTTTATATATAAAGTGTTTGCCAAAGCATATGAACACCGCCGCCCCCTCAGCTCATATGCCTCGGCAAACATATCTTTTACTGCAGAGGAGAAATCTCGTCTTGCAGAGCCACATACATCAACTTTTGTGTAATCTGACAGCAGCGCAATGCTTCTGTCAGAATGCACATCAGTGCTGCAGCTAGTCGATCGGTTGGTCCACCTGGAAGGTAAAAAAAAATAAAAAATAAAAAACCAGGCCGCATTGCAATAAATTTATTAACTTTATAATAAAATTTGAAAGGAACATATAAACTTTATTTAACTTTTTGAACAGAACGTTTTTTGCTTACTGGTGATTTTTTTTTTTTTTTTTTTACCTTTATAGGACAAACCTCTCCTTCCCCATGGAACAATGTGTAAAGCGCAAATCGCCCAGAGATGTGGCAAAGTACATTATGCACTTTGTCCCAGGTGAAAGGAGAGGTTTGCAGCAGCTGTGAGTGAATGGGCCCTCATAGCCCTGTGTGCCTGTCCTGTGAGATGCAATCCCTATGCTAAGTGTACCTGTGTGTGGTACTTCCGAAAACACTCCCCTAAGCATAGGGCAGGGTGGTCAGGGCAGTCAGGACAGAAATAGCGGGTGTCACGCCTTATTCCACTCCTGCTACAGACACAACATTTTTTTCGGGGTGACGGTTGGGTTGAGGTACCAGCAACGACATTGGGGAAATGTCACTCGTGTAGACGGCTCACTTTACTGGTGGATGGGGCCACGGTACCTCCTGGATACAGGAGGTTCTCAATGATCTCTTCCTGAAATTTGAGGAAGGATCCTGTTCTCCCAGCCTTACTGTAGAGAACAAAACTATTATATACAGCCAATTGAATTAAATATACAGACACCTTTTTATACCAGCGTCTGGTGTGTCGGGAAACTAAATAAGGAGCCAACATCTGGTCATTGAAGTCCACCCCTCCCATGAGCGAATTATAGTTGTGGACACAGAGGGGCTTTTCAATGACACTGGTTGCTCGTTCAATTTGTATTGTCGTGTCTGCGTGAATGGAGGAGAGCATGTAAACATCACGCTTGTCTCTCCATTTCACTGCGAGCAGTTCTTCATTACACAAGGCAGCCCTTGGGGGAACGAGCCGTTGGGGGAAGCCCCGGCGACTAGGTCGCGCGGTGCCACAGCAGCCAATCTGTTCTAGGAACAAATGCCTGAAGAAGGGCACACTTGTGTAGAAATTGTCCACATAAAGATGGTACCCCTTGCCAAATAAGGGTGACACCAAGTCCCAGACTGTCTTCCCACTCCTCCCCAGGTAGTCAGGGCAACCGACCGGCTCCAGGGTCTGATCTTTACCCTCATAGATCCGAAATTTGTGGGTATAGCCTGTGGCCCTTTCACAGAGCTCATAAAATTTGACCCCATACCGGGCGCGCTTGCTTGGGATGTATTGTTTGAAGGCGCCCGGTAAAATGTATAAGGGACTCGTCTACGCAGATGTTTTGCTCAGGGGTATACAAATCTGCAAATTTGTTGTTGAAGTGGTCTATGAGGGGCCGAATTTTGTGGAGCCGGTCAAAACCTGGGTGGCCTCTGGGACGGGAGCTGGTGTTATCGCTAAAGTGCAGGAAACGCAGGATGGCCTCAAATCGTGCCCTGGACATGGCAGCAGAGAACATGGGCATGTGATGAATTGGGTTCGTGGACCAATATGACCGCAATTTATGCTTTTTTGTTAGACCCATGTTGAGGAGAAGGCCCAGAAAATTTTTTAATTCGGAAACTTGGACGGGTTTCCACCGGAAAGGCTGGGCATAATAGCTTCCCGGGTTGGCGGTTATAAATTGTGTGGCATACCGGTTTGTTTCTGCCACGACTATGTACAAGAGCTCCGCAGTCAAGAACAGCTCAAAAAATCCCAGGGCTGAACCGATCTGAGCTGTCTCAACCCGAACTCTAGACTGGGCGGTGAAAGGGGGAACTAATGGTGCGGCTGAAGTTGGGGACTGCCAATCAGGGTTTGCCAGCACCATTAGGGACTCTAGGGGGTCTACGGGCCTGTCTGTGCGGTGGCTGCGACGGGGTAACTATTGCACGTGCCACCGTACCAGCTTCAACTGCCCTTCTGGTGCTCGCCACTTCACCATGTTGTACAGCAGTGCTGGTACTAGGTCCAGGGTGGGCTGCGCTGCTGGTGTATGCCTCACCACGTAATCCGACAGCGCCAGCCCCACTCTGCTGCCCTTGAAGTGGATCCTGCGCAACCTGTGGTGTAGCAACGCGGGGCCGGGTACGCCTGTTGGTATCAGGGACCTCAACCTCCTTGTCCGAACTTTGAGTCAGACTGCCACTGCTTTCTACAGGTTCATATTCAGACCCGCTAGATTCGTCAGATGAGGGTTCCCATTCCTCATCCGACTGGGTCAGAAGCCTGTAGGCCTCTTCAGAAGAATACCCCTTGTTTGCCATTTAGACTACTAAATTTAGGGGGTATTCCCTGAGACTACCCAAGAAAAAAAGCAAGCCTGTCTTACAAATGGGAGGCTAGCAAAGTACCGGAGGCCACTGCGATTGATAAAAAATATCAAAACTGATTTTTTTTTATAGCCGCAGCGCTTGGAAAGTGATTGTGCAGTAATCAAAAATAATTATATTTTTTGTCACTGCGGCGGGGCGGGCGTGGGTGAACGCACGTGTGGGCGACCGATCAGGCCTGATCGGGCAAACACTGCGTTTTGGGTGGAGGGCGAGCTAAGGTGACATTAATACTATTACTTTTTTCCCTTTCACTAGGTGATTGACAGGGGCGATCAAGGGGTTAATTGGGGTGATGGGGGGTGATCTGGGGGTTAAG